>NC_143500.1:22958823-23109558 GCF_051622355.1 Phaseolus vulgaris
TTTTTCGTTGCTTTAGGTTACTTTAAAATTAAAAATCCTTCTTAGGGGATATTCACTTGAAGGGTGGTATCCCAGTTCCAGGCAAAAACAATTGCAAAAGTTAAACAATTTTTTTTGCCTATATATATTTTAAAACTGTTACATGAGTTGTTTATAACTCTTTTGAGTTTTCAAAGTACAATCTTTTTTACACTATTACAGTAAATGAAATAGTTTTTACATGAAGTTTCAACTCCAGGATTTTAATAATTTTAATTAAAATATTATAAAACAGTTTTGAATTAAAAAAAAAAAACTTGTTGTTAGTGCTTCCATATTCCTTTTGCTGCAGATATGTAATTTTAGGTTACTGTAAAATTTAGAAAAATTCTTAGGGGATATTCGGGTGAAGGGTGGTAGCATAGTTCCAGGCAAAAGACAATTTGCAAAAGTTAAAGAAATTTTTTTAGACTAATATCTGGACTGAATTATTGTTGTTCTGCATGCATTCCCATTTGACTCCGTCCTTCCGATGCAGCAATCAAGTTCTAAATAGCTATTTCTTTCATTTACTCCTATTTATGTAATTGTCACACATTCAAGAAGTGTTTCCATGCAAATGCTTGGAATTAGTTAAAAAAAATGTGTCCTAAATTATTTTTACTTTTCACCATTTATGAAAATAAGTTAAATTTACATTACAAAATTTATTTTGAATGTTCTGGAATATTTTTAAAAAAAATAAATTGGATTTATTATAAATTAACTAAAAAAGTTATAGTCTGAGATATTATTTATTTTTAATTTTTTATAATATTATAAATTGTTTGTCTATATAGTTACATACAGCCTTGTAAGAGAGAATAAGAAACTTATCACCAAAAGAAAGTATCATATTTTTCATATCACATAACAATCAGGTGTTTAAAATTATAAATACTATTTTTTTTAAAACACTAAATTTGGGATTTAGGTATCACTTTTATTATTATTTTTTTTAAAAATGAAATATTATAAAACACAGTTTTCAATTAAAAAAAACTTGTTATAAGAGAAAATAATTTATTTTACATATATTTTATTACTGTTATTTTTTTCAATTTTATAAAATTGATTTAAAACAATAAAATTTTTAATATATTTAATAGGTTCGTTACTCTTCTTATATTTCTAGAAACTTCTATGATAACAACTTCATTAAATATATAGAAAATGATATAGAGACAGGAAGCAATAAAAAAGGAGAAACTTCAGTCATCGTCTTCTCTCATTGCCGATTGTTACTTTCTATTTTGCTTTTGATTAATTGGTTCATTCACCTTAAATAAATGACTTTTAACTTGGTATTTTCTTTTCATTCCATCTTGGTTTTTCTTCCTCTTCCCTCAACCAATTAATTACATTTGATATGAATGAGTTTGTATGCTTATTTCAACTTAGGGTTTAGATTATAATTTGAATGTTATTTGTAAAAGTGGACAAGTTGATGGTAATATATTTTGAAGTATTTAAGAAATAGAATATTTAACTATTGATCGTATATACTATATATGTTGGACAATGAGCTGTTAGGTTTCTGCAGCTGTTGTGTACTTTCAAACAACTCAGGTTTTCTTCCTTCTACCTTTCTTTATCTGCATCTATTTGAGGACTTTAGTTTCCCTTGCTGTTAGTGCTTCAATATTCATTTTGCTGCAGATATGTAATATATACCTGCACCAAGTTCATCCCTTTTTGTTACTTTAGGTTACTGTAAAATTAAAAATCTTTCTTAGAGGATATTCACTTGAAGGGTGGTAGTCCAGTTCCTGGCAAAGACAATTGCAAAAGTTAAACAAATTTTTTAGACTATATATATTTTAAAATTGTTACATGAGTTGTTTATAACTCTTTTGAGTTTTCAAAGTATAATCTTTTTTACACTATTACAGTAAATGAAATAGTTTTTACATGAACTTTCAACTCCAGGCTTTTAATAATTTTAATTAAAATATTATAAAACAGTTTTGAATTAAAAAAGCTTTTTATAGAAAAAATATTTATTTATTTTAATTAATAAAATTTATCAAAAACAATAAAACAGAGAAGATTAACAGATAGACTAATTTCTTTCATTTACTTGTATTGGAATTAGTTAAGAAAAAATGTGTCCTAAATTATTTTTACTTTTCACCATTTATGAAAATAAGTTAAATTTACATTACAAAATTTTTTTTGAATTTTTGGAATATTTTTTTTAAAAATAAATTGGATTGATTATAAATTAACTAAAAATATATAAAAAAAATATAGTCTAACATTATTTATTTTTAATTTTTTATAATATTAAAATTTGTTTGTCTATAGAGTAACATGCATCTTGTAAGAGAAAATAAGAAACTTAAGTATCATATTTTTCATATCACATAACAAGGTGTTTAAAATTATAAATTCTAATTTTAGTAATAACACTAAATTTGTGATTTAGGTATCACTTTTATTATTATTATTTTTTTTAAAATAAAATATTATAAAACACAGTTTTCAAATAAAAAAAAACTTGTTATAAGAGAAAATAATTTATTTTACTATTATTTTTTTTAATTTTATAAAATTGATTTAAAACAATAAAAATTTAAATATATTTAATATGTTGGTTATTCTTCTTATATTTCTAGAAACTTCTATGATAACAACTTCATTAAATATGAAGAAAAGGATAGAGAGAGCAAGCAATAATAAAAAAGGAGAAACTTCATGTTGGAGTCACCGTCTTCTCTCATTTTCGATTGTTCCTAACTGCTTTGCTTTCGATCAATTGGTTCATTCACCTTGAATAAATGACTTTTAACTTGGTATTTTCTTTTCATCTCATCTTGGTTTTTCTTCCTCTTCCCTCAACCAATTAATTACATTTGATATGAATGAGTTTGCATGCTTATTTCAACTTAGGGTTTAGATTATAGTTTGAATGCTTATTTGTAAAAGTGGACAAGTCTAACCTATTGATGGTAATATCTTTTGAAGTATTTAAGAAATAGAATATTGAACTATTGATGGTATATACTATGTTGGACAAATTTTTCTTTCCATCTGCATTGGCATAATATAAATTTGGTGGTGCATTGGTGATTTGTTTGTAATTTGTCCCTACTCTTTGAGGAAACTATTGTATATTGTTGTAAGTTCATGGTTTCACAATTCATTTGGTGTTATTGGTTTAGGAGTTGAACTCTCACATCAAATTTTTGTTTATTGATTTCATGTAATACATTAATTTCTAATGTTTATTACATTGATGTTTCTTTCCTGTCTCGACAATTTTTGGACATGTTTTTTAATCTTCTCTATGGATCTGAATGGTGAATTATATGTTTATATGACTTCCCTCTTGCAGTTATTGGAATGCCACAAAAGGTACAAATTAAATAAATTTACTAGACAATTACCATAGGAAAATTGTGCAAAAGTCATGTTTGCTTACTTTTCCAATTTTTTTTAATCGGCAAAAAAAAGAATAGAATTTAATGGAGGTATTTCAAGGATACCTCAACCCTTATACAAAGACAGCGACATCCTTCAGCCAACCACATGTATTAATAACTATAGAGCGAGCAACACCGTAAAAAGCTCGTCAGCTACCCATACCTAGATACAAAAACAACACCCCCTAACTTGAATCAAACCGTCTCAACTTGACCTCCCCCTCTAACCATTCCTATTTTTGATTGACCTCATGCATACCAAAGGTTCAAGACACCAATCTGAGTAGGAAAAGCACGCTAAACATACCTTTGAGGTAACCATGACTAGACCTGCAATTACACCATTATGAAGATTTCTATGTGATCTATGTGTCCATTCTGGAAGACCTTCTTATTCCTTTGTTTCCAATACCAGATCTGGTTAATGTCTTCGCTTTCCTCATTCATCTTGAAAAGGGAGAAAAGCATATTTGGATCTTGATGAACCATAGTCCTACCCACCCACTCAGTGCACTTTCCAATGTTCATGTTGTTGCTGAAATAATTGAACAAGTCTAAAAAGGAGGGTTGAATAGAGTTTAAAACTTCCAAATACTTGGAAAACAAAAGAATAGACACAAGACGATCTTATGTTTGCATGTTTATGATTTTAAAAGACTTTTGATAAAAGGAGTTTCACAAAATCAAAGTGTGGAGATTTATCCAATTAGATAGTCTAGGAGTATATTAGAAGAGTGGATAAGGCTTGTTTTTATACTAGTTTCCTCCAACTTCGCTACATCCATTCCTTTTCCAAGAGTTCAACTATAATCAAATTGAATTACAAATAAGTACTCTTTACTTTTGGCTTAAATGAATACACAATGTCTCTTTTAACAAAATCCTGTAATCTTTCCCTAAAACTAAGAAGACTAGGTATTCTCTAACATGAAGCCACTTATGGCTTTCTTTAACTCCAAGTATTACTTCTAAAACTTGTTTTATTGTGTTGACGTATTGACTGATACAAGTCATTGGGCCCTAAGGCTCTACAACCAATGTTAGACATGATACTGCTCATAATCTATTACTGAACATAGTCTTTCATCCATGAGGGTTGCTTCTTCTGTCTAGTGGGCTTGCTGTCTTGGGGGCCCAATGCTCTAACATTTTCGTTCGCTTGTGGAGACGCTTCATCCTCAAAGTGGGTAGGAATATTATATAGGGTTGGGCTTGGAAATTATCGGTTGGTGGGGCTGATATTAGGGTTAGTGGGGAGGGTAAATGGAGTGTTCTGGATTGTTGGATGGGAGAGGGGCTCAAGGTGGGTGTCCACGTGGCTTGAGAATTGTGGTGGGTTGGTGGGGTGGATATTATGGTTAGGTGAGAGAATGAATGGAGCGTGTTGGATTGGTGAGTGTGAGAGGGGCTCGATGTCCTTTCCACATGCAACTTTTGACGTGTCGGAGGACCATTGGCTGAGGGGGGTGCTGTGGCTAGGAAATTAAGTGAGAGAGGGTGTGCGTTAACTTTAATTTTTGTGGGCAGGGTAGATGCAACTAGTAAATTAGGTGAGAGAGAGAGTGTGAGTTAACATTAATTTTTGTGGGCAGAGTTGGTGCGGCTATTGTAGTAGGTGAGAGGAAGTTTGAGTTAGATTTATTTTCAGTGGGCAGAGAGATTGCACTTGAGTTTGAAAGGTGTGAGGGTGAGGAGTTGACTCTATTCCGAATCGAATTAACATGGGTCGGGGTTGACTCTGTTCGACATTGGCTCGGGTCTACTCAGATCGACATTGGCCCGAGTCAACTGGGATCGACATGGACGCAACTCTACTCAAATTGACATTGGCCTGGGCCAACTCAGCATGACATGGACCTTGACTCGACATGGGCTTTGAGCGACTTGGGCCCGGGTTGACTTGATTTGACTTTGGCATGGTCCCAATGTTGACTCGAGGCGCTGGCCCACTCAGCTCGACTAGGGCCCGGGTTGACTCTACATGACTTTGGCCTGGGCCATCTAGGCTTGACTTGGGTTAAGACTGACTCAGCTCGACTATGTCCCAGACCGACTCGAGCTAACTTTTCTCGACCTAGGTCCAGATTGACTCAACTCAACCTGAGCTCGAGCCAAGTCAAAATCCAACCCAAAATTCATTTTGGATAATTAAAAAATGTGTCCAATATATATCTAATCCATATCGAATTAAATGGATTGAACTTAAAATCCAAAAATATGGATTTGGATTTGAGACAAATCCATTTAAATGGATTAAAAGTAATATGGATTTGGATAATTATGATTTGGATTTGGCAATTTGGATATTTTTACCCACACTTACATTGTACAGAAACAAGATACACATTTTAGTGATTTCTATGTGTTTCAACTATAGTTGCAAAGCAATGGAATTTCGTATGCACTTACAATGCAAGAAACAAATTCTCTAAAAATGTGACGAATATTTTTTGTAGATGTGAAGAAAATGTTCCAACTGCAAAGTACAAACATGCTATACTTTTAGAGGGGAAATAGGCTCTAATTGTTAGTTTTTATATCTTAAATGAATCTGAGAGTATAATGATACAGTACTTGTATATATGCATTTTCTTTCTCCAATGAGGATTTTTTTGTGATGAATTAGGTATGGGGAGAATGCAGATGAGTTTGGACAGTTGGCTATTTAGACATATCCGAAGTGTCGAGGCTTTTGCAATTGCAGCTTATGCTAGTGAGTTTCTTTTCATTTTTTCTATTTATGTTTTGGATTAGTATTTTATCCATGAGTTCAATATGATAGAGGAGTTGCTGGTAGGAAAAAACAAGCAACCTACTGGTTCCCAATACCTTAATGCCAAGGAATCTGGTTTTAATTATGTTGCGAAAATTCTTGTTGTTAAGAAGGCTTCAAAAGCTTCAGGATTGAATAAGGTCAACGACATGACCATCTTACCATCAAATGAAGCTAATGAGAAAAAAATATGTTATTTTTCTATTCATGCCCTTAACGAAATCTCATGTTGTTGACATGTTTGGTTAAAAAGGATCTCTTGTTTAATTGTGCAAATTCGTGATTAGACAGTGATCATATGAACGGAAATGTGTTTATATTTCAACTTATGGTAAGTTTTTTTTATGAGATGACCTTGTGGTTGGTGGTTCACTTTCTTTTTTGTTATTTCTTGTACGACTTTGAAGTACTTCTCTCTAGGAAACTTGCGAAAGAAAATTTTACATATGCAAATGATGTCACTAAAGTTTGCAACAAAGATGGTGATGATTGTGATAATGTTGGTGATGATGGTGATAATGTTGGTGATAGGTTCCAATGGGAGATAACAATGTTCCCAAATGTTGGTATGAACTTAGAGACCAAAAACAATTGAGGAGGAAATTATTTTTTTCCCTGACATGGAGTTAAAAGAAATATTTGACATTGAGTTACCACCCAAAGATTTTGAGAATGCATTGTAACTTTTAGAGTTTTGCAAAGTGTTTGGAAAGGTATAGTTTTGTTTCATGTTATTTTTTTCGATGTTTGGTTTGATTAATTGCAGTTTATTGTTGCATAGTTGATTGACTGAATAAACATAATTGACAAATTCTTTCAATGCTATACAGTGATATTACAAAATTGGAACTAATTAATTGTATCAAGTTTTAGATTATTTTGTAGTTGATTATTTAATTGAATGATTTCACCATGATATTTTCTTCTCTTAGAGTATATAATTCAGTGTAACAAGAGAGAATATCATTCATGGTAAAACCATTGAATTAAATGACCAACTACAAAATTATCGAAAACTTCTTTTAAGTTGCATCATATTTGATATAGATAATTAGTTCCAATTTTGATATCACTCTATAGCATTGAAGGAATTTGCCAATTATGTTTACTCATTCAGTCAACCATTAAATGCAACAATGAATTGCAATTAATCAAACAAAACATCAGGACAAATTGTTAACATAAAATCATACCTTTCTAAACACTTTGTAAAACTCTAAAAGATGCAATGCATTTCCAACATCTTTGGATGGTAACGCAATGCCAAATATTTCTTTTAACTTTGTGTCAAGGGGCAACAAAAATTCCCCCCTCAATTTTTTTTTCTCTAAGTTCATACCAACATTGGGGAACCTTGCTATCTCTTCTTGGAACATGGCACCAACATTATCACCTCCATCATCATCTTTGTTGCAAACTTTAGTGATATCACTTGTATCTGTACAATTTTCTTTTCCAAGTTCCCCTAGAGATGTACTTAAAGCTCCAGTTAGAAATAACAAAAACGAACATGACCATCAACCATAAGGTCTTGTTTTAAAGAGCATATCATAAGTTGAAATATAAACACATTTTTGCACATATCATCATTATCTAATCATGAACATGCACAATTAGACAATATATCCTTTTGAAGCAAATCTGTCAACCACAGAAGGTTTCAGAAAGGGCATGAATAGAAAAATAACATAATTTTTCTCACTAGCTTCATATATGGTAAGACGGTCATGTCATTGAGCTTATTTAATCCTGAAGCTTTTGCAACCTTCTTAACAGCAAACATTTCCGCAACAAAATTAAAACCAGATTCCTTGGCATTATAATACAATGACCAATAGGTTTCTCATTTTTTCCTACAAACATAACTCCATTTTCATATTGAACTCATGCATACAATACTAACTCAAAACACAAATAGAAAAATGAAAAGAAACTCATTGACATAAGTTGCACTTGCAAAAGCCTCGACACTTCGGACATGTCCAATTAGCCAATCCTCCCAATTCTTTTACATTCTCTCCATACCTAATTCACTGCAGAAAAAACCTCATTAGAGAAAATAAGTACATATATTATATACAAGCAGTGTATTGTTGTACTCTTATATTCTTGTAGGATATGTTAGCTGACAATTACAGCCTAATTCCTTTTAAATGTATAAGACTTTTGGACCTTGTATTTGAAACATTTTTTTTTCTCATTTACAAAAACAATATTAGTCACAATTTTAGAACATGCATTACAAGTGTGTAAAAAATTCCATTGTTTTGCAGCTATAGTTGAAACACACATAATTCATCAAAATGTGTTATCTTTTTTTTACAAGAACATGCATAATAAAATCCTTTAGCTTCGTGTTCCACTAAAATAAGATACAAGGAATCCATATTCATTTTCAAGATTTAACATCATAACAAATTTTCAATATTTAATAAGAGATATGGACTTTATATATCTAATTGAGAAAATTACTATAAAGAAAGTGTCATATTTGTGTACCAATAAGTACCTAAATACCAAGTTTAGGTGAAAAAAAAACCTCATTCATATTTATTTTCTTCCACGCCTATATATAGTTTCACCAATGAATGCATATTCCTTCATTCTTACTCTGTATGAGGGTTGGACCACCTCTTAAGTGGGCCGATTAATTTTAGTTGTTACTTGTTGATAAAAAAAATGAATGCAGATTCCAACCACTGTACATAAGAGAATGAATGCAAAGTAACATTAAACTGACAACCTGAATAGCCATTGCATGCATAATATGAGAAAGATTGGAAACTTGGGAAAAAAAATTTATATATGCAAATTATGTCACTAAAGTTTGCAACAAAGATGGTGATCGTGGTGACAATGTTGGTGCCATGTTCCAATGAGAGATAGCAATGTTCCCAAATGTTGGTATGAACTTAGAGTCCAAAACAATTGAGGAGGAAATTCTTTTTTCCCTGACATGGAGTTAAAAGAAATATTTGACATTGAGTTACCACCCAAAGATGTTGAGAATGCATTGTAACTTTTAGAGTTTTGCAAAGTGTTTGGAAATGTATGGTTTTGTTTCATGTTATTTTTTTTTCAATTTTTGGTTTGATAATTGCAGTTTATTGTTGCATAGTTGATTGACTGAATAAACATAATTGACAAATTCTTTCAATGCTATACATTGATATTACAAAATTGGAACTAATTATTTGTATCAAGTTTTAGATGATTTTGTAGTTGATCATTTAATTAAATGGTGATATTCCCTGCTCGTAGAGTATATAATTCAGTGTAACAAGAAAAGAGAATATCTCTAAGAGAAGGGAATATCATGGTGAAACCATTCAATTAAATGACCGACTACAAAATCATCGAAAACTTAATTTTTAAGTTGCATGATATTTGATAGAGATAATTAATTTCAAATTTGATATCAATCTATAACATTAAAGGAATTTGCCAATTATGTCTACTCATTCAGTCAACAATTAAATGTAACGATGAATTGCATTTAACCAAACAAAACATCAGGACAAATTGTTAACATAAAATCATATCTTTCCAAACACTTTGTAAAACTCTAAAAGATGCAATGCATTCCCAACATCTTTGGATGGTAACACAATGCCAAATATTTCTTTTAACTCTGTGTCAGGTGGCAAAAAAAATGTCCCCCTCAATTGTTTTTCTCTCTAAGTTCATACCAACATTGGGAAACCTTGTTATCTCTTATTGGAACATGGCATCAACATTATCACCTTCATCATCATCTTTGTTGTAAACTTTACTAATATCACTTGTATTTGTACAATTTTCTTTTCCATGTTCCCCACGAGATGTACTTAAAGCTCCTGCTAGAAATAACCAAAGAGAACATGACCACCAACCATAAGCTCATCTTATAAAAAACATATCATAACATGAAATATAAACACATTTTCGCACATATCATTATCTAATCATGAACATGCACAATTAAACAAGATCCTTTTGAACCAAAATTGTCAACCACGGGAGGTTTCGAAAAGGGCATGAATAGAAAAATAAGATATTTTTTCTCACTAGCTTCATTTGATGGTAAAACGGTCGTGTCATTGAGCTTATTTAATCCTGAAGCTTCTGAAGCCTTCTTAATAGCAAGCATTTCCGCAACAAAACTAAAACCAGATTCCTTGGCATTACAGTACAGGGGACCAATAGATTGCTCATATTTTCCTACAAACATAACTCCACTTTCATATTGAACTCATGCATAAAATATTATCTCAAAACACAAATAGGAAAATGAAAAGAAACTCATTGAAATAAATTTCAGTTGCAAAAGCCTCGATACTTCGGACATGTCCAATTAGCCAACCGTCCCAACCCATTTGCATTCTCCCCATACCTAATTCCCTGCAGAAAAAACCTCATCAGAGAAAACAAGTACATATATAATATAAAAGCACTTTATTATTGTACTCTTATAGGATATGTCAGCTCACAATTAGAGCCTAATTCCTTCTAAATGTATAACACGTTTGGACCTTGCATTTAAAACATTTTTTTTTTCACATTTACAAAAACAATATTAGTCACATTTTTTAAAAATGCAATGCAAGTACGTAAGAAATTCCATTGCTTTTCAACTATAGTTGAAACACACATAATTCCCCAAAATGTGTTATTTTTTTTTACAAGAACATGCATAATAAAATCCTTTAGCTTCGTGTTCCACTAAAATAAGATACAAGGAATCCATATTTATTTTCAAGATTTAACATTATCAACAAATTTTCAATATTTAATAAGAGATATGGACTTTATATATCTAATTGAGAACATTACTATAAAGAGAGTGTCATCTTTGTGTACCAATAAGTACTTAAATATATGTCTTAATTTATAATTAATTACATTATTATAGCTAATTAGAAGATATGACATAAATAAATGTCTTAATTTATAAGTAATAAAACTATTACTGCTAATTTCATGTTTCGTTGTACTTTTTAATTATTTAATAGAGAAAATAATTATCATTAATAAAATGAAAATAAAGTGATCAGTTTTCTCTCAACATATTCAAAGTACTTATCAAGTTCGGCACATCTATATGTAAAGAATTGCAGGATAAGGTAGCCGAGGTGATATCAAAGTGCATTGATACTTTTGCTTGGTCATTCGCGGACATGCCTAGGATAGACCCAAAGTTTCTATGCCATAGGTTTACTATGGATGAGAAGGTCAGGCTGGTAGTCCAGAGGAGGAGAAAGTTTAATGAAGATAGGCATATGATCATCAGAGAAGAGACTCATAAGCTTTTGAATGTTGGCCACATAAGGGAAATCCAATACCCTGAGTGGTTGACAAATATGGTGTTGGTACACAAGACCAATGGAAAGTGGAGGATGTGTGTCGACTTTACCGATCTGAATAAGGCTTGTCCCAAGGATTCTTACCCATTTCTAAGTATAAATATATGTCTTAATTTATAATTTATTAAATAATTACAACTAATTTCATGTTTTATTATACTTCAAAATTAATAGCTAAAATAACTATCATATTCAAGACACTCAATCTTACCTATCTTCTCAAATTAAAAAAACTAGTATCTTAAGTATAATAGCATCATTATTCATAATTGATTGAAGAATTTTGAGAATTACCTGGTAACCGATCAACATATAGATTATTATTGTAACTTTTCAACTTCCAAAATGTTCTGTTAGCAGCATCAGAATCACTCTCTTCTTTAAAAATAGAAAAACAAATGTCATTTTTTACAAATATAAAATTATTAATATTACAATATAAATCACCAATACATTAATCTTTTTAGAAACTCATATTAAATCTAAATGTTTTATTTAAAATTTATCTTATTATTAAAGTAAAATGAGATTAAATAATAAGAAATCTTCATTAAAAGATACATTAAATTGCTTATTAATTACACTAAAAAATATATTTATTTTGAAAATTGAGTTATTTTCCAAAATAATTACAAAAATAAAGTCATATAAACATTATATCTCATCATTTAGATGTATGGAGAATATCAGAATATTATGCCAAAAATTGTAGCTATATGAAACTAAAACATAAAGGTAAGAAACATTAGCTATTAAAGTATTACGTAAAATCAAAGAAATAAGAATGTGAGATAAGAGTCCAACTCCTAGAACAATCACACCAAACTAATCCTACAACCATTAACAATATCTTAAAAAATAGACTACTTACAAAATTTTATATTGTAAGGACAGGAATGAAATGTTTGTTTCCTTGAAAAACACTTTCCAAGTATGTGTATCTTACAAAGATGTCTTTTAAGTGTTATTCAACAAAGTTATTCAATAAATATATAAATTAATAGAGTAAAAAATAAACTTTACTGGACAAATGTATTAAATATTTTAAAACACTCGTACATTAAATATAAATCTAAAAATAAGTTTTACTTAAAATTTTTCCTAAGATTAATTTAAAATGAAAGTAAATAATAAGAGATATTGATGAGAAGATACATATATTTACTTTCTTAAAGTAACATTCCAATGCAAAAGAATAGTCATTAAAACATTACAACTCACCATTCATATCCATAAAAAAGATTAAAATATATTGTCCCATATATGTACTTGCTGCACATGAGAAACACAAGAATATCAAACTCGCAATCACACCAAATGTTTATCATGGAAACAAACATGCATGCATTAATTATCTCTATTATTAAAAATAAAATAAGATTAAAATGTAACATTTGTAATGTAAATTTTAACTTATTTTCATAATTTATGGTGAAGAGGAGAAATAGTTTATAAATACATAAAGCTGTTTCAAGCATTTGCATGCAACCAAAATTACAATATTTGTATAAAAATGAAAATAGTTTCAATAATATCAAAGTTTACACATTTAAATTATAAATAACTTAATTAATCGAAACCATAGGCTGAAATAAACCATAAATTACTTCTTGCAAACAGATTTTGTTTGAACCAACACCTTAATTTGAGAAAAGAAAAAAAAAGAATGGAAAGAAAAAAAAAACACAAAAAATTAGTTGTTTAATAATTGTCTTTGTCTATACGTTTATTATTTTGTTTTCCCTTTTTAATAATAAAGTTTGTCTTAAAACAATTATTTTAATATTTTAATTTTTAAAAAATAATAATAAATAATAGTTATACTGAAAACCCAACTTCAATGCTTTTAAAAAAAATATAGAAATAATAATTTTAAGAACCTGGTTTTTTCTTTGCTTCCCTTATATTTTTTAATTTATTTATTCAACCTCCTTTTTGTAATATGCTGCATCTCAAAATTTAAAACTGAAGGCATATGATGTGGGACTTCATCCATTATTGAAAAGAAAATAAGATTAAAGTTTAACATTTGTAAAGTCAATTTAAATTACATACAAACACTTTTGGTAACACAAAACTAATTTATTTATAAAAACAAATGGAAACAAATTATTTTCATAAGTTGCCGCTATTGCTATTACAAAAGCATTCAAAGTATAATCTAAACCCTAAGATTAACAAGGATGCAAAGTCATTAAAATCATATCTAATTAATTGATAAAGAGGAAGAAAAAACAAGTTTAGATGAAAAGGAAATACTATGTAAAATCTAGAATGAATGAAACTATTGAGGTAAAAGCAGTAATGAGAGAAGAACGTGACTTCTCCCCTTTTTATAATACCGAACTTAGAAGTTTCAAAGGTTAAGGTTAGATCTTTCTTGGGATCCAGAGAAAAAAGAAAAAAAAAATCAGTTTCAAATGAGTGTAAGAAAAATATCATTAGTTGCAATCCATGCAGCACAGATATGAAATGGATGGAGGTAAACGAAAACTAACCGAGTTGATTGCTGAGTCGAATGAGTTGAATGACTCGGAAGAACCGAAAAAGAAGATAACTCCAATATAAGATTCGTCCCTATTAATTGTCTATCTGTTTTCCTTGTTTCTTCTTCTTTCTTTTATAATCAGGAAGTTTCTAAATAAAATATTTTATCTTATTTTAATTTAAAACTATTTTATAATATTTTAATTTAAAAAGAATAAAAGTAATACTTAAAACCCAACTTCAGTGTTTCGAAACAAACAGAAATCATAAGAGCATGATTTTCATTTATTTCTGTTACTTTTAGTTATATTTATTTCATTTTTTTTACCTTTTTTTTAAACAAGAAAATTGGATGAAATACATGAAATTGTGGAATGAAAAATAAAACTTCCATGAAGTGATAAGCTTATTTTTCTTACTAAAATGTGCATATAAGTTCAAAATGAAACAGTTTCTAATATTATAAAAAATTAAAAATAAATAATATGTTAAATTCAGCACAAATATGAATATCAGGTAAATAAGCGTGAGTTTTTATTAATTATGAACAAATTGTTGATTGTAGCATTGGATCAAAGGAAAATGGGTCACGGGAAAGACTAATAATAAATTCAATCTAGAGATGGGACCGAAGATGCATGTAAAAGAAAGGTCACGAGAAAAAATAATAACACTATTAAGTTTATAAAAACATAAAAAAATAAGAAAATCAATAGATATGAATATATTTAAATTTTTTATTGTTTTAGATAAATAATATTAAATTTAAAATAAATAAGAAAAGCAAATAGATATAAAATATATTATTTTTTCTTATTTTTTTTTTAATATTTTAATTTTTAAAGATAATAATAATAATAATAGGTATACTCAAAATCCTACTTCAATGTTTAAAAAAGAAATAGAAATCATAGTTTTAAGAACGTGATTATTAATTTGTTTTTCTATCCATCTGTATTTATTTCACCTACTTCCTATTACTGTTTTTTAAATAAGAAAATGAGGAGAAATACATGACAACCACCAAGTGATAAAGTTTCTTATTGTCTTAAGTGCATATAAGTTTAAGATCAAACCGTTTCTAATATTATAAAAAAAATTAAAAAAATGTAATGTCTTAAATTATAGATTATATTTTTATATATTTTCAATTAATATTTTTTTAAGAAAAAAAATATCCCAAAACATTATAAACAATAAATCTAATCTATCATTGAAATAAACAAATTTCAATTTAAAATAACCTTATATGTAAAAGTAAAATCAAAGTTCAGTATTATCAAATTTTCTCACAAAACTGTAAAATATTATAATAGCAAAACTAAAACAAATATAATTTTCTTTGCTATTAAGAATATTTTCAATTAAAAAATAATTTTACATAATTTTTATGTCTTAATATGTGCACCATTTCTAGATTTTTAGTACCCAATAATACTTTTAAATATATGTTTTGATTTAAGTTTTTTTTTTTTGTGAATTTTACAACTCATATCTATTAATTTCCTAGTGACATAATATATTACAAAAGTATTAAAAAATATTGATTTTATAAAAAAAATAAGTTAATATATTGAAAGATAAATTTAAAAATACTTCAAAAAAATACTAATTAAAATAATAATTAATATTTAAAATCTTAGTAGCTAATTAAATATCAATTTAAAAATTAATTATTAATAATAGAAATTAATTTTGTACTCGTTAGAGTGTCGGGATCTCGGTCCAGATGTTTAGGTATGGTCAGCTCGCTTGTGTGAGTTATGCCTAGCTCGGCCTGGACCGGGTATGGATCCAAAAGTGTGTTACGAGATCAGCCAACAAGAACATTTAGCGTCCCCCGTGGGACCCGATAAATCTTGATCCCACCCATATTCGCAACTGAGCATTATGTATAATGAGAAACACTAGTTAAGTACCGTTGGGATCTGAAGGAAGTGAGACCCCAACCTTGCAACAAATCATGGAGGCCCACAAGGGCTCTCAAGGAGGCAAATGAAGAATATCGATGAGAGCAAGAGCAAATTCGAGAAGAGCCCAAGGCAGAGCAAGAGCGACTACGAGCAGAGGACCAAAAACATATTTAGGCATGCCTTATGGTCGAGATTGTGTCCTCTCGAGCGACCATGGAGGAGCATGTACAAAATGAGGAGTTGCATAGGACCAACGAGGAGTTGCGGAGAAGCTTGCGCCAACAAGATCGACGTCCCTCTCGGGAACATTTCCCAGATTTGTCATCAAGGGACGACCCCAAGCCGTTCTCTCAGCAAGTCATGGATGAGCCTGTGCCACCCCATTACATAACACCTAAGATCGCCTTGTTCACTGGTGTAGAGGATCCTGAGAATCACTTAAAGGCATTCAAAGCTCAAAGGATCCTCTTCGGGGGGTCTGACGCAATTCGATGTAAGATGTTCATGAGTACATTCACAGGGACAACCCTGCAATGGTTTAGTGAGATTCTAGATGGTCATATCACATCTTTCCCCAGTTCTCTAGAATGTTTAAAGAGCAGTTCTTGGTGAATAAGGCCAATCCCCACAACTGACCTGTTCAATGTTAGACAGAGCGAAGGGGAGTCGCTCAAGGCATACTTGAATAAATTATGTGCAGTCTCGGTAAGACTTCAAACGCAGGATGAAGAGATGGTGGTCGCCGCTTTCGAACAAGGTATGTTAGCGACCCTGTTCAATGACTCGCTAATCAAGAACCCGACAAAGACGTTATTCGAGGTACGCCAACGAGCTATCGTCCATATTGAAACTGAGGAGGTCGTGCTTAGGAAAAATGGCGGCTCATAATCGAAGCAACCCAGGCTATTTTCTACATGAAAGAGAAAAGTAACTATTTTGTAGCTTTAAGATTCAACTTTTGCTTCGTTCACCCCTTCCAATATTTCCTCCACCTGCATAATTTCTAACATACCAACTTTGTCTTTTGGAAATTTTATTTGAAAGCCACAAGCTACATGGAAGTCTTGGTTAGTGGGGCTTTGTGCAGGTTGGTGCTGGAGGAAAGGGATAGTTTTCAGTCACATGTGGTGGAGCTGGTAGTATTGTTTAGAAGTAAGGATAGGTGATTTCAAGGTTTTTTTTTTAGTAATATTGATGAAATGGTGAAATTTTGAGAAAATTAGAATACGAAAATAGACTTCAAGAATATCTATTTATGGAACACACAATGCATTTTAGAATAGAGTTTCTATAATTGTGCGGTAGATTATGGAAAACAAAATCAATAATAGTTTGGGAGTGTTTGTCATTGTATTCTAGAACCATCTTTCAGGAATATACTATAAGTACATTGTGAAAACAGTTGCGTTTCAAAATTTGAAGTTTTGGAGATTTTCAAAATTGTTGATCCAGAGGGTATGATGGTATATGTTTTAGAAAATCAAATTCAGAATAGGAAAAATGAAAAGTTCAGAATTGTGAATGTGAATTCTGAAAATATAATTTTTGAAAGTGTAATTTTTATTCTAGAAACCTTATTTTGGAATAGAAAATTATAATTTTAAAATTACATTTTCAAAAGTCATATTCACTATTTCATATTTCTCATTTAAGAATTCATTTTTCCTATTCCAAAATTCACTTTCCAAAATGTATTAAGCTATAATGTAAATTCTTCCTATTCCATAATTTACTTTCCAAAATGTATTAAGCTATAATGTTTTTTCTAACATAAATTGATTTTTTTTGCAAAAATATTATGGATTAAGAGTTTTACATAAAGATATCAAATGAGGTTGATGTTTGTGAAGGTATAAATGATGTTGGGGATATAAATGATGTTGACGTTTATGGGGATATAAATAATATTAATATGGAGTACTCAATATCTTGTAATACATTAGATAAATAATGTAAAACACATGAATGTACTGATGTGTTTAGGAAATATGGGATAAAGGTTACTGCCACATAAGTATTTATAAGTTGTATATGTAAGCCAGTGACTGGATTTGTCCTTATCATTTATGGCTTCTTCCACTACCTCTTCCGCTGCCACTGTGGCTTCTTCCGTTGCCACCATGCTGGATCTGTCTATTTATACTAATTATGTCAATGTTCATCTTTCCTTTGACAAATTAGATGGAACCAATTATGACACTTGGGCCTCAGATATTAAATTATGGCTTAAGAATGGTTATGTTGATAATCTTACTCATCCCAATGTTGCTGAAAATGAGGTTTGTCGTTGGTTGAAAATTGATGCTCAATTATGCATTGTTATCAAATTTACTATTCACTCATCTTTAAAACAATTTTCAAATTAAGACATGTTTAGAAGTTTGGAAACAAGCAAAATTATTACATCAATGATACTTAACATCTTTATGGTGTGTGTCATAATCTCCTCACAGTTGTTGCTCCCAAATGTCTTGATGGTACAAAGGCGAAATATCTGGGTTAACTTCATGCTATTCTTTATTATTTTAATGAGTTATTGCCTCCATGCCTTCTCAAGAACTAAAGCAAAGATCCAAGTTCTTCATGTTATTTGGTTTACATGGCCTTCATGATGATTATTTTCATGTTCATGATCAAATTTTGGGATCTCCTATCGTTTCCAATTTTACTTCCACTTGTTCTATTCTTCTGTATGTGCTAGGTAAACACACCACTGATATAACGCCTCATGTTGATGACTCTTCTGCTTTAGTCTCTCAGCATAATGATCGTACTCGTCCTCACAAGTCGGCAAAGGGCGTCACAAGTGTGACCATTGTGGCAAATTTGGCCACAAAATTTACATATATTATGCCTTACATGGTCGTCCTCCTAAATCTATTGCAGTTGCCCAAACTGCTCTTGTGCAATCTTCTACTATGGAAAATACTTCATTTAATACGCCAAACCAACCTGCTACTTTCAATGAATTTCTTATATGGTATGAAGATCGTCAGAACCCTGGTTCCATTGCTTCTGTTGCGCATTCAAGTACATATTTTGTTGGCCTCACTCACTCTACTTCCCTTGGCCCTTGGGTTCTAGATTCAAGCGCTATAGATCACCTTACTGGTAATCAATCTTTTTTCTCTTCCCTATCTACTTGAGTTATTTACCTTCGATTACCATGGCCAATGGATATACATCACATGGTGTTGGTACTATTAATCTTTCATTCTTTATCTATTGATAATGTTTTTTATGTCCCTAGATCTTCATTTAACTTATTATCCAGTAGCCGTATCACTTGACCCCTTGATTGTGTTATTTAATGATTTTGTTTATTTACAGGACCAGAGTTCGGGACGGATGATTGGTGCCGGATGTGAGTCTCATGGACTTTACCAACAATAGATCTCTGCACATGTTGATGCGATTATGGATTCTCCATCTCTCATTCATGCTCGATTGGGTCATTTTCCAAGATGCAACAACTTATTCCAAATTTGCCTAATGTATCTAGTTTTTCGTGTGAGTTGTGTCAATTAGGTAAGTACATTCGTAGTTCTTTTCCTAATAATGTTTCAGAACGTGTTTCATCTCCTTTTGCCTTAGTTCACTATAACATATTTCAATATTGTATTACTTTTATTGATGATTATTCAAGATGTTCTTGGGTGTATTTAAGAAAAACTGTTCTAAGTTGTTTCTATATTTCAAATATTTTACAATGAAATTAAAAATCAATTTGGAATTTTCATTCAAATTTTGCACAATGATAATTGACATGAGTATCTTTCTCATTATTTTAATATTTTTATAGCTTCTCATGGTATTCTTCATCAAACTTCATGTGCTTATGCACCTCAACAAAATGGGGTAGTTGAGCGCAAGAATAGACATCTTGTTGAAACAACTCATACTATTTTAATTTATGGGATGTTCCTCAGCGTTTTTGGGGTGATGCTGATCTTAGTGCCTCTTATCTCATTAGTGTCATGCCATCTTCAGTTTTAAATGATAAAATTCCTCATTTTGTTTTATTTCCACATGACCCTTTCCACTCTTTATCTCTTAAATTTTATGGGTCCACATGCTTTGTCACAATTTTAATCTCGGTTTTGATAATTTATCTCCTAGGTCACACAAATATGTTTTTTTAGGATTCACTAGATCTCAAAAAGGATATAAATGTTTTTCACATTCTCTGAACCATTATTTTATTTCAACAGATGTCACCTTTACTGAATTTCCCTTTATTTTTTAAGTCTTGTCCTTCTCCTTCTATGTCTTAATCTAATCATTAATATTTCTCTTGTTGTGACTAGTTCACCTAAAGATTC
Organism: Phaseolus vulgaris; assembly: GCF_051622355.1. Classification (NCBI taxonomy): domain Eukaryota; kingdom Viridiplantae; phylum Streptophyta; class Magnoliopsida; order Fabales; family Fabaceae; genus Phaseolus; species Phaseolus vulgaris. The sequence continues at coordinate 22,979,104 of NC_143500.1, forward strand.
ACCATTGCTGCCAACTCTTCAGGTGTATAGTTGTCGTCAAATGTTTCATCGTCCATCAGATGACTCTCTTTTATTGCCAATACCTTCACCCCCTCCGGCTCCGACAATTAAACTTGATTTTCTTATTGTCATTCGTAAAGGTATACATTTTGTACCGTCCTGTACCCGGGCGTTGGCAAAGTCAAGGTCAAAGTCAGGGTCAAGGTCAAAGTCAACATAAGGCGTCGCCTAGGTGAGGCGACGCCAAGTGCAAGCATTGCCAAGGCGAGGCATCGCCAAGTCAAGGTGTCGCCAAGGTATGGCATCGCCAAGGTAGGGCGTCGCCAAGGTAAAATGTCACCAGAGCAAGGCATCCACAGCGTTGCTCCTGATACCCATGGGTAGGAAAGACCATGGAGGGAGTGACGCCATGGGAAGGCCTCGAACCCCGATAACCCGGGGTAGCAATAAAGGGAAGAGAAAGGTGGCTTCAAGGCCATAGTACTAGCGCCAGTGGAGAGCAATCTGACTCGTGAAGTGCCCATGTCGTCCCAGAGAGGCCCTTCGGATAGATACGACTCATGAGAGGGTCACGCCCAGGGGTAACTAGGTGCAGGGTACGAGAGGAAGGTAGATACGCTCTCAAAGCGAGTGACTAGAGGTTTGGGGGCATGAGCTGGCACCTAAAAAGTCACCCCTTGCGCTAGATGCACTCCAAGGAAGGAGGACTCACACGACGAAATACCCCTAAGTTGGGTCGCGGTGCTGTGAGGCCCTCCACGTGTAATAGCAGCCAATTCAGAACAAAAACATCAACTTGTCAGGTATAAGGTAATTAAAGCTATTTAGATTAAAGTTTACGTTTCGAGCGTTTAAGGTACTTTAAATGCTTCGAGCGGTTTAAATGTCTTAAAGGCGTTGAACGTTTCATAACCTTAAATGCGCTTTAAGACGCTTTAAATGCCAGAGTCGTTTAAATATAACCTTGGACGTTGGAAACGGGGTTCGAACGTTTGGCAAATTTTCCCAGAATACACTCTAGTTGCTTGCTCGAGTCTTGAGGCTACGCACAAGGGACTAGAGAAAGGTTTTTTGCCAGAAGGAGAAAAGATACACAATACACAGTTTCGTTTACCACCTTCAGAGTGCCATTCACGGTGCTCCGATACGGAGGTGCAGAGTTTTTGGTGTTTCTTGCTAGCTGACTTGAGCGTCAGAGTGCAAACGGCCGCTAGGGCGCCCTTTTGTCCTTCTTTGCAGGTATCCACAGGTAGCCAGAGGGAAGGTGTCCCAGGTCAACCGGCCGGAACACATTCTACTTGTAAGCCCTCTCCACATTATACTACTTTGAGTTACCATAGACTACCTCAACCTTTTTATACATGTCTTTCATTTATTTCTTGTGTATCCATTCCAAAATCTCTAGGTGATGCCTTAGCCCATCCTGGTTGCCATGCTTGATGAAATGAGCTTCAGAATAATGAAACTTGGGAACTTGTTCCTTTACCATCTAGGAAATCTATTGTTGGTTGCAGGTGGACTTTTGCTATCAAAGTTGGTCCTATTGATCGTCTCAAAGCTCATCTTGTGGCTAAGATTTATATCCAAATTTTTGGTTTAGACTATGGTAATACTTTTTCTCTAGTAGCAAAGATGGCTTATGTTCGCTTATTCATAGTCATGGTTGCCCTTCAACGATGGCCTCTTTATCAATTGGATGTCAAAAATGCCTTTCTTAATGGGGATTTGAAGGAAAAAATTTATATGGAGCAAACTTCTGATTTTGTTGCTTAAGGGGAGTTTTCCGAGTTAGTATGTCGTCTTCGCAAATCCTTATATGGCCTCAAGCAGGCTCCTAGGGCTTGGTTTGAAAAATTTAACAATGTTGTTCAATAGTTTGGTATGACTCGTAGTGAAACAAATCATTCAATTTTTTTATCGTCACTCAAGTGTTGGGCGTATCTATCTTGAAGTATATGTTGATGACATTGTTCTTATAGGAAATGATCACCATGACATCTCACAAGTAAAACAACACCTTTGTCAACACTTTTAGACCAAAAATCTTGGCAAACTCAAATATTTCTTTGGGATTGAGGTAGCATAATCCAATAATGGTATTGTTATCTCTCAAAGAAAATATGCATTGGATATTTTGGATGAAATTGGGTTAATGAATTCGAAATCCGTTGACACTCCCATGAATCCCAATGTCAAACTTTTACCCAATCAAAGAGAGTCTCTTTCAAATCCTGAGAAGTACAAAAGATTAGTTGGAAAATTGAACTATCTAACTGTTACTCATCCTGATATTTTCTTTGCAGTTAGTGTGGTGAGTCAATTTCTTAATTCTCCATGTGAAGACCATTGGAATGTAGTTATTTGTACACTGAAGTGCATTAAAGGCTCTCTTAGGAAAAAAGTTTGTTATATGATCACAATAACCATACTAAAATCGTTTGTTATTCAAATGATGATTGGACAAGATCTCCATCTAATAGAAGATCAACTTCCGTTATTGTCACGCACAAATATAAATCCAGATAAATAAGAATGAGCGAGTTGTTAATTGCTTCGTGCAGAAGAAAAATCACGAAAATGTAGAATAGTCACGGGAACGCAGAAGAGTACAAGGATGCATCCTTTTCTATTAATTGTCTTTGTCTATAAGTTTATTAATTTGTTTTCCCTTTTTAATAATAAAGTTTCTCTTAAAACAATTATTTTAATATTTTAATTTTTTAAAAATAATAATAAAATAATAATTATACTGAAAACCCAACTTCAATGCTTTTAAAAAAAATAGAAATAATAATTTTAAGAACCTAATTTTTTCTTTACTTCCCTTATTTTTTTTAATTTATTTATTCAACCTCCTTCCTAATATGAACTGCATCTCAAAATTTAAAACTGAAGGCATATGATGTGGGACTTCATCCATTATTGAAAATAAAATAAGATTAAAGTTTAACATGTGTAAAGTCAATTTAAATTACATACAAACACTTTTGGTACCACAAAACTAATTTATTTATAAAAACAAATGGAAACATATTATTTTCATAAGTTGCAGCTATTACAAAAGCATTCAAAGTATAATCTAAATCCTAAGATTAATAAGGATGCAAAGTCATTAAAATCAAATCTAGTTAATTGATAAAGTGGAAGAAAAAGGAAAAGGAAATACCATGTAAAATCCAGAGTGAATGAAATTATTGAGGTAGAAGCAACAATGAGAGAAAACCGTGACGATTCTCCCCTTTTTATAATACCGAACTTAGAAGTTTCTAGAAGTTTCAAAGGTTAAGGTTAGATTTTTCTTGATCCAGAGAAAAGAGAAAAAAAAACAAGTGGATCGTTGACTAGGAATGAGTTAAACGACTCAGAAGAACCAGCCGTGACAGAAGAAGAAAACAATTCCACTAAAGATGCGTCCTGTTAATTGCCTCTTTCTTTTCCGTGTTTCTTCTTCTTTCTTTTATAATAAAACATTAGGAAGTTTCTAGAATGAATATTTTGTCTTAAAAAAGTTTTTAAATTAAAACTGTTTTATAATATTTTAATTTTGAAAAAATAAAGTATTACTTAAAACCCAACTTTAGTGTTTTGAAAGAAAAAGAAATCATAAGAAAAAGAGTTTCTTTTGTTTATGTTATTTAGTTATATTTATTACACCTCTTTTTCTATTTTTTTTAATAAAACAATGTGATGAAATGCGTGGAATAAAAAAAAAACTTCAATGGACTGATAAAGTTTCTTATTTCCTCTTACTAAAATGTACATATAAGTTCAAAATCAAATAGTTTTTAATATTATAAAAAAAATTATAAAAACAAAGAATTATTAGAATGGATGACTTTAAACTAGAGGGGAGGTGAATTGTTTAAAGAGGGTTTTCGCAAACTTTTAAGTCAAGAATGAAATTCTCTCAAGAAACAATTGATAAGGAATCCAGTTTGCCAAAACAGCAAGCAAAAACAGCAGTACCAAAAAAACAATCGGTTGTTTCGCAGAAACAATCGGCTGTTTGTACCAGCAAACAAATATCAAAACTGAATTTAAAGAGATTAAGGATAGAGAGATTGCACACAGATGTTTATATTGGTTCACTCTAAACCCAAAGCTACATCCAGTCTTCTCAGAAACCACTGAGGAAATCCACTAAGCAACCACACCTTGATCACTTACACCACAACCAAGAAAGTGACCTTGATCCCCTCAAGACACACACTTCTCTTGGCCAACACACCAACACTAAGATTGTTGATCTTGATCCCCTCAAGAACACACAACAAATCTCAGCAAACACACAAACGAAGCTTGTTCAACAGAGTACAAGGATTACACTTGTTACAGAAGATAATCTGAAATCAATACAAGCAGAATCCTATTCCACACACTTTCATCAATCACAAACTCTAAGCAATCTCAGCTCTTTGAAAAAATCAAAATCTGTATTCAAAATCTTGTTACTCAATTCTGTTTTTCTAAATTTATTCAAAGATGTTGTTTGTTATCAAATCTTAACAAACTCTTAAATTGCATTTAAAGATTGGTCAAAGCATTTAAAGACTGGAGCGTAAGCAGTTAAATCATTTAAAGCTCAGTCAAAGTTAAAACAATTTTTCTGTTATGGTACCAAAACAAACAATCGGTTGTTTCCTCGAATCAATCGGTTGTTTTGGTTTTAACTGCTCAACCATTTGAAAAACAGTTTTCAATCTTTTCTAAAAACATCTAAGTATAAACAATCGGTTGTTTCGATAAAATAATCGATTTTTTTTAACTTAGTTTTGAAAAACATTTTTCTTTCAAAAAGATTGAGAATGCCTATGCTTTGGATTCAATCAAGAGGTGGATTACATACACAATCTACCCCAGATCCTAACTAAAACAGCACAGCAACAACAAGCACAGTCAAGGCTCAACATCCTTCAAAGTGTTTGGATTCTTCAAAGCTTGAACACCACTTGGTTCAACAATCTCCCCCTATTTGATGAAGACAAATCCCTGATGCTTGTGTTGTACCTAATTGAATCTGAAGCAATTCTTGCAAGATATAGTTTTAAGCAAAGCATAGAACTTCTGATATTTGATTAGCACAAAAAAAAATACAGAAAACCAGAGCATAATATCAGAGTAAACAACATTCAAAATATAGCAAACTATTTTGCAGAAGCAAAAAAAATCATAAAATTGAAATCAAACACAAACAGCATAAATCTCCCCCTATTTGTCTTCACAAATAGACAAAAGGAAGAGATAAAACAAGATAATTGTTTTGATTACATCAGAATTAAAGTAGTAACAACAGAAAGAAAGAAAAAAAATTGAAAAACAGATATAACCACCAAAAACAATCGGTTGTTTCGGTACATCAACCGATTGTTTTTCCTCATTCATCATCATCAGCAAACTGAAGATCAAAGATTTGGTTATGGACAACTTCAATTTGTTCATCTAGAGTCATGAAGCGTGCATCCGTGCTGTCAAACCTGTTGTCAATCCTCTGGAAATTACTGACACAGAGATCATGGAGGTTTCTTTGATTCTCCGCAAAGCTATCAAGCCTATTTACCATGAGTCTCTCAAAAGGAGACATGGTTTGCATCCTTTCTTCTTGATTTCCAGCTTCAACACTAGGTCCAACATCTTGATAATCTTCAGGTGGATCTTCATGTTGAACATCCATATCAGCAGGTTCATCTTGTTCAAGATAAGCAGCAGCACTAGATGAGGCACCAAGGTCACCATCTTTGCTAATCCATTTGCCACCTACTTTGGTAAAAGCCATTTTGTTGAGTGATCCATTGTTCAACTCTTGAGTTGACTTGACCAACTCAGATGTTTCATCTTCAAGGTTCACTTCAAAATAGAGTAGAAATTTAGATACCAAAACAGCATATGGATAGTGATAGTCACTTAACCTCATAGCCTTTTGCATATGCTCTTTGATGATGTGGATCCAATTGATTTTGATCTTCTTCATGATGCAGAAGATATACACCAGATCTTCCTCAGTAAGCACTGAATGATTGCTCCCCCTTGGAGTTAGAATCCAAGTCACAATGAGGGCTAACAACCTTTCATCAAGCTTTAGACCTCCAATCGAGCATGTTCTAACTTGAGCATGTTGATTCTTCAAGGAACTCTTGTAGTATTGGATTTTGTTGAAATCCTCCACTACTCCAAGGTTTCCCTTGTTGATTCTAAGACCAGATAACTTGAGACCAGCAACAACAGCCCATACTTCATGAGTTATCTCCATTTCTACACCTTTCACATGAGAAACTAGATTGTTTCCCTCAAACTTAAGATTTGTGTAGAACACCCTTATCAAATCTGGGTAGATGTTTCCTTTCATTTCCAAGAACTTTATGAGAGATTGATCTTTGAGTTGCCTCCTTACATTATCAAGCTTTTGACTTTTCAGCCAATCAAAGCACACAACCTTGGGGTTGTTTATCTTTTCGATACTTGTTTCATACCTATACCTCTCAATAAGATCATTGTCTCCAGAAAACCAGCCTTCTAGCCTTCCTCCAGACCTTACACCTCTGGTTTTGACTCTCTTTGAGGTGGGAGGAATTGATTCCATGATGGTAGAGAAGAAAACAGAGAATAGCTCACTTCACAGATTTTGCAAGAGATGTTGCAATTGGTTGTTCTTGAGGAAGAGATCAGCTGCAACAAATTTTATAGTTGTAAAAGAATCAAATAGCATTCAATGATATGAGTGGGTACCAGATTTTCAGAGAGAGAGGACTTGACCCTGCCCTACACAGAGAACGTCAGAAAAAGCTGAAAATCACATGGTCTTCACATGTGATCTTTGACTAGTCATTAAGGCTCTTGAATTTCCAAGATTTTGGAATATATTCCTTTATTACTGTTGTAACTTCTCTCTAAACGTGATCAGCTTTCAACACAGGTTCTTTGACCAAGGATTCTCTCTTTAAATTTATCTGCAACGAATAGAAATTCAAAATAGAAATTAAATTAATTTCTTCACAGTACTTTCAGACTCAAAACAATCGGTTGTTTCGAAGAAACAATCAGTTGTTTTTCTGCAGCAGTTTAAAACTGATTTTGAATCTTAACCATGAGTAGAAAAAGTTCAAAGCAAATGACATTAAGCATTTTAAAGAAGATTTTTAACCATGAGAAAGAACTTTAAAACAAAAATTAAGAACAGATAAAGGAGAGTCTTATCCTTATGTTATTTCTTCAATGAGCCATGTGCTTTATGATCAAGAAGCCTCTTTTCACTGTTGAGGGCCTTTGGACAGATGCAGAACATTGATTCATCTTCAATGATGGTCTTTTTCTTCCAATAACTTGATCACATGACTTAGTCCTTCACAATTCTTTAGAAATCCTCACTTGAGCTGCAAGATTCATCATCATCTTCAGCAATCAAGCAGATGTTTGCTTTCTCATCTTCACTTGATGAAGAGCTTGATGATGATACCCCATTTTCATCCCAAGCTATGTAGGCTCTCTTTGTCTTGCCTTTCTTTTCTTTGTAGCTAGGCTTTTTCTCCTTGCTCTTGTTTGGACAATCTGCCTTTATATGACCTTGCTCACCACAACCAAAACAAGTATAGTTATTGGAATTAAAATCATTGGATTTCTTGTTTCCATACCTATCTTTGTTGTTGTCCTTGTTGCGGTTTCTCTTCAAGAATTTGCTGAACTTTCTTGACAGCAAGCTAAGGTTTTCCTCATCACTATCATCACTGAATTCTTGTTTTCATTTGTGCTTGGAAGCTTTTAAGGCTATGCTCCTTGTGTGCTTGTCTTCGCTTTCTTGAACATTGAGTCTATTCATCTCTAACTCATGTTCCCTAAGCTTACCAAACAAAGAAGCCATACTTAATGATGTTAGATCTTTAGATTCGGAAATAGCAGTTACCTTTGGTTGCCATGCTCTATCAAGACATTTCAAGATCTTTATGTTCAGCTCTTCCTTTTCAAAGGTCTTGTCAAGGCTCATGAGATGATTGATGATGTGAGTGAATCTTTTCTGCACCTCAGCAATTGTTTCACCTTTAAGCATTCTGAACATCTCATACTCTTGGATTAGAGTATGCTTCCTAGCTCTCTTCACCTCATTTGTCCCTTCATGAGTGACTTCCAAGGTGTCCCACATTTCTTTTGATTATTTGCATTGAGAGACCTAGAAAAACTCATCAGAATTTAAAGCAGTGGTTATTATATTTTTGGCAATGCAATCGAATTTGGCCTTTTTGCTTTCTGAATCAGTCCATTGTGACCATGGCTTTTCAATGACTGATCCATCTTTTACAAACTTTGGGACAAAAGGACCATTTTCAATTGCATCCCAAATTCCTTTGTCAAGTGATTCCATAAAGAATTTCATTCTTACTTTCCAAAATTGGTAGTTCATACCACAAAACAGAGGTGGTCTGTTAATTGAAGCACCTTCCCCAAAAGGTAGTCTATCAGCCATTTTAAAAACAGTTTTAGGATCAACTTGAATAACTTTCAAGAACCAAGATCTTGATGCCAATTGTTAGAATGGATGGCTTAAAACTAGAGGGGGGTGAATTGTTTAAAAAGGGTTTTCGCAAACTTTTAAGTCAAGAATGAAATTCTCTCAAGAAACAATTGATAAGGAATCCAGTTTGCCAAAACAGCAAGCAAAAACAACAGTACCAGAAAAACAATTGGTTGTTTCGCAGAAACAATCGGTTGTTTATACCAACAAAAATATCAAAACTGAATTTAAAGAGATTAAGGATAGAGAGATTGCACACAGATGTTTATACTGGTTCACTATTGATCCGATCGGTCATCAGTAGTGGATGACGTCAGCAGCAGAGAACCACGTGGACCGCTCGCGGGGTGACACGTGGACCAGGTGATAGATGGATCGGGGTGAACGTGATCGGTTGTCACTAACCAAATGACCACCGACAGATCAGGCGGCAGCGAAGTCAGGGGATACGTAGACCCAGAACGGTGATCGGTGGTCAGTAATCAAGTGGCCACCAACAGACCAGTTTCCAAATGAACGCCTGGGGGCAGAACGCGGGAAGCAATAGAGCACCGATCAGTCATCGGGTGCATGGTCATCGGGGTCTCGTGTTACACGCAGTTAAACTGGGACTGAGGTTCCCAGCGAGAGCGTTACGCATGGACCCCGCATGAGCACATCTCATGGAATCATGCACGAGAGTGGCCTGAGGGGGCTAGTAAACCGGTCAGTGATTGGTGATTCCCTCAACCCATCACGTGCGCGATTCCGTGAAGGGTAAGCCGTTTACGCAGAGAGCAACGCTTGGTGAGTGTGCCTAGACCAGCCACACCTGGTGCTCTCCTGAGAGTATGCGGTTTACCCAGGTGGAAGAAATATCCTAAGTTACTCCGCAAGGGAATAACTTAGGCGCACAAAGAGAAGCGCTAGAGCCCTTCAAGTAAGTGACACGTGTGTGGTTAGATGTGAGTTGCATGCCTCCACGTGTCATCACCTGAGAAGGGCGCGGTCCAGATAAAGGTGCACTCCGTACCACTAAAGGTACAGACAAGCGCAGTCAAGCGCAGAGACGCGCGGACACGCACAGACACTCACACTCTACTGATTCTGGAGGTACGTTGCCGCAGAAAAGCATAACAGGGTTCTGACACATGCCAGAAAGCATAACAGAATTCTGTTAGGCCCAGATACAGGCGGGGCCATAAAACAGAATCAGGGTGAGAGTGAGGGAGAGAGCAAGAGTTTTTCACACACACTACTAGTTTTTCTCATTTGGTGGTTCTGTGATCTAACTTGATCGTCGGAGTGCAAACGGCCGCTAGAGGCGCCGTCTGTGTGTTTTGCAGGTCGCGTTTGGAGATCCAAGAGAAGGTTCTGAGGGTGACTTTGCAGAGAACACAGTCGCGTAGACGGGACAGAGAGTGCTACAAAGCGATCCCTCCACGTTCGAGTTGTCGGCAGGATCATTTGGCGCCCACCGTGGGGCTCGAGTGAATCGTGGTCCCATATACACCACAGTTTTCGAAGCTTACCAAAGTTTTACCAAGTTCTTTGCTAGGGAAAGATGCCAAGAAACAGACAACCATCACCTGCGCCATCTGCTGACGAAGGAGCTGTGACAATGGCGCAGGTCCTGGAGATGGTGCGCACGCTGCAGGATAACGCCGCAGCGTCGAGAGTTGAACAAGAGAGGATGCAGACGGAGTTGGCTGCGTCACAGAGTAGGAACGACGAGCTGAATCGCGTCAATGAAGAGCTGAGGAGGACGTTGCAGGCACAGAGGGAGCACGCGGTCGACGAAAGGGTGTCGAGGCAACCGTCGCCTCCAAGAGCGTTCCCCATGCCGTTCTCCCCTGAAGTCATGGGAACCATGGTGCCTCCCAACCTGGTGGGGTTGAAGGCGTCGTTCACAGGGGTAGAAGATCCGGAGGCGCATCTGACGGCGTTCCACACCCAGATGATGTTGTCTGGGGGCTCAGACGCTGTGTACTGCAAAATGTTCATGAGCACACTAGGCGGAATCGCCATGGAGTGGTTCGTGAGCTTACCAGAAGGACATATCACGTCTTTCCCTCAGTTTTCAAAGCTTTTCACTGAGCAGTACATCGTCAACAAAGCACCCGCAGTGGTGTCATACGATTTGTTCGATGTACGGCAGTACCAAGGCGAGTCGCTGAAGGACTACCTCAACTGCTTTGGAGCACAAGTGGTTAGACTGCCCAGCAAGGATGAGGATATGCTGGTGCACGCGTTTAAGAAGGGAGTACTGCCTGGCCCCTTCAATGAGTCCCTCATCAGGAGCCATCCCAGCACCTTTGCAGAGATCCGACGACGCGCTGTGGCGCACATAGTGGCAGAAACAGAGGTTTCTGAGAAAAGAGGGAGTGCTGCACCACCAAGACCGCGTGGAGGGCAAGGGAAACCGCAGCAGCAAGCAAGGGTGCATGAGGCCAAGGAGGGGAAAAAGGTGCGGGAAAAACCTCGTCCCTACACACCAGGCAAGGACCAGGGCAGAGGGCGTGCAAGGGAGAACAATGCACCCCCAAGATACAATTTCATGGTGGGATTGGCGGATCTCATCGCCCTTCCTGCTGTAGCAGCGAGACTACGCGTACCGGAGAAGACAGATAAGGTACTTGGTAGGAAGAAGAATGAGTGGTGTGAGTTTCACCAGGCCTTTGGCCACACACTCCACTCCTGTTTGGCGTTGGGACACCAACTGGCAGAGTTGGTGAAGTCTGGGTTCCTGGCAGATTACCTGCGTGAGCCGCAGGGTGATCGCGCGTCGGGATCCCAGGCTGGAGAACAGCAGCATGAAGTCCCTGTACACGGGGAAGTACAAACAATCGCGGGGGGCTTCTCTGGTGGGGGATGCACCGCGTCACAGAGAAGGAGGTACGGTCGATCGGTTATGGCGGTAGACTCGGTAGACGAGAGCCATTACCCTGAAGTAGATATTGTCTTCAGGAAAGCTGACCTACGGGACGTTGTCCCGCACGATAACGACCCTGTGGTCATTTCACTCATCACGGCAGGAAGACGAGTGCACAGAGTGCTCGTAGATCAAGGAAGCTCGGCAGACGTCATGTTCTGGCCGACGTTTAACAAGTTGCAGTTGTCCCCTGATCAACTGAGGCCGTATACCGGGTGTCTCTACGATTTTGCAGGAGATCAGGTAGAGGTGCGGGGGTACATAGAGCTGAGGACAACGTTCACTGATGGAACGACAGCCCGCACCGAAAGGATAAAGTACTTGGTGGTGAACGCCCCTTCTGCGTACAACATTTTGTTGGGGAGGCCAACCCTCAATAGGTTGGGCGCAATACCATCAACGAGGCACATGAAGCTGAAGCTGCCGTCGATGGAGGGGACCGTAATAACCATCAAGTCGGATCAGGCTGAGGCTAGACGCTGTTATGAGAACAACTTAAAGTAGAAGAGAAGCGTATGTCACGTCACCACGGCACCACCACCAGGTGTGCGCGAAGAGCGATCGGTGTTTAGGGAAACACAGGGTGCTTAGAGGATGGAGAACGCTACGGTGGAGGGCTCCCAGGTAGCTCAGGTTGAAGAAGAAGAGGAAGGCGCGATCGCTCCTCGCGAGTCAGGGATCGCGAGGGCGGTCATCGCCAGTGAGAGAAGGCCCCACCCAGCTAAAGGATGGGTCGAAGTGGATATAAGGGGCAAGAAATTCAAGTTGGGGGGATCCCTCGTTGAAGAAGAGCGAAAACTGATTGTCGGTGTTATCGAGAAGCACATGGGTGCCTTTGCATGGTCAGCGTCCGACATGCCAGGAATCGACCTCGATTTCCTTTGCCATCGTCTGTCGATGGATCCTAAGGTTCGACCTGTGCGACAAAGGCGAAGGAAATTCAACGAGGAAAAGAGGAAGGTGATCCACGACGAAGCGCAGAAGCTCCTTGCTGCAGGGCACATCAGAGAGATCCAATACCCCGAGTGGCTAGCAAACGTGGTACTGGTTCAGAAGGCAAGCGGCAAGTGGAGAATGTGCGTGGACTTCACCGACCTCAACAAGGCATGCCCCAAAGATTCTTACCCCTTACCTAGTATAGACGCCCTAGTTGATAGCGCATCAGGGGGGAAGTTGCTCAGCTTCTTGGATGCTTTCTCAGGGTATAACCAGATCAGGATGCACCCCATGGATGAGTGCAAGACCGCGTTCATGACGGAACGGTCTTGCTATTGCTACAGGGTCATGCCATTCGGATTAAAGAACGCGGGGGCTACCTACCAGCGACTCATGGATAGGGTGCTCTCGCCCATGCTGGGAAGGAACGTACATGCATATGTAGATGACATGGTGGTCACGTCCCAAGAGAAGAAGCATCATGCAGCTGATCTGGAGGAACTATTCACCACCATCGTCAAGTACAGGCTGAAGCTCAACCCTGAGAAGTGTATTTTAGGCGTGGAGGCTGGGAAGTTCTTGGGTTTCCTCTTAACAGAGCGGGGAATCGAAGCTAACCCAGAGAAGTGCGCAACAATCGTGGCAATGAGGAGCCCGACGACAGTGAAGGAGGTGCAGCAGCTCACCGGTCGCTTGGCAGCCTTATCCCGGTTTATGTCCGCCGGAAGGGAGAAAGGTCATCCGTACTTCCAGTGTCTTAAACGCAACAGCAGATTCCTTTGGACACAGGAGTGTGAGGAGGCCTTCATCAAACTGAAGGAGTACCTGGCGAGCCCACCAGTCTTGCGTAAACCTCAGGTGGGCATCCCTCTTCGTCTATATTTCGCTGTGACGGAGAGAGCAGTCAGCTCAGTCCTGGTGCAAGAGCAGGACCAGGCCCAGAGGCCTGTGTACTTCGTGAGTAAGGTGTTGCAAGGCCCTGAAACAAGGTACCAGGCCCTCGAGAAGGCTGCCCTGGCGGTGGTATTTTCAGCAAGGAGACTCAGGCATTACTTCCACATCTTCACGGTGGTGGTAATGACAGATCTGCCCATCCAAAACGTGCTGAAGAAACCTGACGTAGCAGGAAGGATGGTCAAATGGGCGGTGGAATTGTCAGAATTTGACATTCAGTACGAGCCCCGAGGACCGATCAAGGGGCAAGTGTTCGCGGACTTTGTAGTCGAGCTGTCGTCGATCGCGACACCTGCAGAAGGTTTAGATTTCCGATGGGTGTTATCGGTGGATGGCTCCTCTAATCAGCAGGGGAGCGGCGCTGGAGTCATTTTGGAAGGCCCAAACGGGGTACTGATCGAGCAGTCCCTCCGCTTTGCCTTCAAGGCCAGCAACAATCAGGCGGAGTATGAAGCCCTGATCGCAGGAATGTTGCTAGCAAGAGAAGTGGGAGAAAGAAACCTACTGGCCAAAAGCGACTCTTTGCTGGTCACGGGGCAGGTTACAGGGGAGTTCCAGGCAAAGGATCCCCAGATGGCAGCCTACCTGGAGTATGTACAGCTCCTGAAGACGTCCTTCACCGAGTTTGAATTGGTGCACGTGCCAAGAGAGCAAAATGCTAGAGCAGACCTACTTGCCAAACTGGCCAGCTCAGGCAAGGGGGGGAAGTAGAGGACCGTCATTCAGGAGACCTTGAAGGTACCGCGTGCGTTCGTGTCAGACAACCAGGTACTTCATGTGTACAAATCAATGGAGCGCCTGACGATCGGTCATCGGTCGTTGACTCAAGAAACGTTGAAAGCACCGAGGGTGAGAGCGCGACCGTCGAAGATCGATGAGTCGATGGAGGTCCGCGCGGTGAAGGAACCCGACACCTGGATAACGCCATACCAATTATACTTAGAGGATGGTGTACTCCCACTTGACGTGGCGGAGGCAAAAAGGATAAAGAGGAGCTCAGGTAAGTTTACTCTAATTGATGGAAACCTCTTTAGATTTGGATTTTCTCACCCTGTGCAGATCTACGTGCACGGTGAGCAATGCACCAGACTTATGTTTGAGCTGCACGAGGGGGTGTGCGGAAGCCACGTAGGTGGTCGCGCTTTGGCAAGTAGGATACTCCGCACGGGGTACTATTGGCCAAAGCTGAAGGAAGACTGCGTGAGGTTTGCTCAGCGTTGCAAACAGTGTCAACTTCACGCGGACTGGCACAAGGCACCTCCTAAGGAGTTGAGGTCCATCCATAGCCCGTGGCCATTCTACACATGGGAGATCGACATCCTAGGACCTTTTCCCCTGGCGATAAGGCAGATGAAGTTTCTCATCGTGGCCATCGAGTACTTCACCAAGTGGGTGGAGGCAGAACCAGTCGCACACATCGCCGCGCAGAAAGTCGAGCACTTCGTCTGGAAGAACATCGTCTGTCGTTTCGGAATACCCAAGAGGTTGGTCTCCGACAATGGCACCCAGTTCACGAGTCATCAGCTGAGGAAGATGTGTGAGGAGCTAAAGATACAACAGGTTTTTGCTTCAGTGGAACACCCGCAAACCAATGGGCAAGTGGAGTCGGCCAACCGAGTACTGCTCAGGGGGCTGAAGCGAAGACTAGACAAGGCTAAAGGAGGCTGAGCGGAGGAGGTCCCCAGAATCGTATGGTCTTATCATACCACCCCACAGTCCAGCACCCATGAGACACCCTTCAGCCTTGTCTACGGGACCGACGCCATGATTCCCGTGGAGATACATGAGAGCTCCCCAGATTCTTGAATTTCATTGCTGAAGAGTCCAATGAAGAACGAAAGGTGAATCTCGACCTGCTGGACGAAGTGCGAGAAGAAGCCAGAGTCAGTGCTGAAGCCGTAAAGAGAAGAGTAGAACGGAGGCACAACTCTAAGGTGAGGCCCAGGCGCTTCCAGGAAGGAGATTTGGTGATGAGAAAGGCGCATCAGAATGAGATGGAGAACAAGTTGTCTCCAAAGTGGACAGGCCCGTACAGAGTGGTTGAGACGTTGGAGAACGGAGCCTATCGGCTAGAAACTCTGGAGGGAGGAGCAATCCCCAGAACGTGGAACGCCACCCACTTAAAATTTTACTTCAGTTAAGTTGTAAAGTAGTTGCGTTCTCGCGCTAAAGATACATGCTTTGTGTGTAGTGGAAACAGTCGAACAGACAAGGGGGCACTTTTTTCCCTAAGGAGGGTTTTTGACGAGGCCACCCAATGAAAAAATTTCTAGCATATCAAGTGTGCGCAAGTATTAAAGTTAAAATCCTCCTTGCCCCAAGCGCAAGTGCAGGTGATCGGTTAGGCCTTACTCGCCCTAGGCGCGAGTACTGGCACTGATCTAGGTCTTCCTCACCCCAGGTGTGAGTGCAGGCGACTAGGGTTTGAAAAGCCAGGGGTGCTAGTAAGACCAAGAGAGGGAAAGGAAAGATTTTGACAAATGTCCTTACCCACTTGGCATACACCAATATTGGCCCAGTAAGGCTCTTAGTTCGAAACCCTTCTCACCCCCGGAGTGAGGCAGGGAATGAACGACCCAATCCGCCGAAGGGTGATGACCTCGGGGAAGGTAAGAGGGGTTAGCGAGAAACACTTTTCTTTCCCCAAAACGAGGCATCACCTCGAGCGATCGATGTCAAAGTCCTCTATGCACTTAGCGCTAGAGCGACAAAGAAGCTAAGTGAAGATCGAAGAACGATCACCGATGAGTCGTCAGTGATTGGTTAGTGGCACAAAGCAGCGCACAAGGGCTGTTAAAGACAAAGCTAAGGAAGTCGTTAGTCGCGATCAAAGTAGAGGCCAAGATCGAAGAGTACAAGATCGCGCTAAACCTAAGCTAGCTAACAGTTAGTCGTGTGCATAAAGAAAGGTGAAGCTCAAGAAAAATACAAAAGAAGAAGCTTATACAAATTGAGAATATGTATTCACACCAAGTCTTATACAAATTCCAAGTACTAAAAAGTTGTGCAGAAGTATAAATTTACAAAAAAGAGAAGAGATCAAGGAGGAGGGGTGAGCTTTCCATCTACCACTTCGTGATAAATGCTGAATTGCGAGAGGTCCAAGTCTGGGAGAACGCATCGGATTTGCTCGAGTGCCAGCTCGAATCCGTCAGTAAGGGCGTCAGCACCCACGTTCATCAGATCGGCTTTCTCCGCCTCCAGTTTTTGCCTTGAGGCCTCCGCAGCATTCTTCTCGGTGGTAAGGGCAGCAAGGGAAGAGGCAGCTTCTTCCAATTGGCCCTTGGCTTCAGATAGTTTGCCCACCACCTCCTCAAGCTTCTTCTCTCCAGCAGCGGCCGCTTCCTTGGTGGACTCGAGCTCCCCCACTAGTTGAGAGTTCAGTTGGCGTAGGGAGGAGGTCTCGGCCCGCAGCTGCACCACCTCACAGTTCAGAGAGCTAACGGTTTGCCCCATCAAGATCTCAGTCTTGATGGTCTTGGACCTGCGCTAGGTACTCCCTCCTAGCTTTTTCCACCATGCCCCGCATCAGATCTACAGACCCTTGGGCAGCTTCGAAGTCACTTCGCAGTGACTCCGTGTCATGCTCAAGCTCCTTTACCCTCTTCTCCAGGGCTATTTGCTTGCGGTGCTGGGTGGAAAACTCCAAAGAGAGCACCATCTGCCTAGCCAGGTGCATGTCCACCTCATCACCGTTCCATTCGACGAGCTCTTGGTTGCTGATGAGTTGTCGAACCAAGGTGATGACCCGGCTGAAGTTCTCGTGGCTAACCCCCGAGACGCTTGGTCGCGAGCTGGACCCACCACATTCAGCAGTAGCAGTGGAGGTTGGCAGTGGTGGCGGGAGACCCCCCGGATGAGCAGAAGCGCCCCCAGCAGGAGGAGCAGATGGACCAAGAGATTGGCCTGCTGGGGGGGGAGATGACGGTTGAGAAGCTGGAGGCGGCTGTTGGCAGGGAGAGGGAAGGCATGTGGGCTCTGGGTGATGTGATTCCAATAGCCACATAGAACAAGATTCTTGACATTTTTAGGAATCACCTTGAGCTGGAAAATATAGAGGCACTTTTCTTAGAGTTGGATCATTGTTCTAAGACAAGAACTCACCAATAACTAGTACCAAATCCCAAACTCATTTGGATGAACCAAATATTGTCAAATTGAATCAACAAAGGAATGAAAACTGGAATGACCGAACAGAATTAAACAACAATTCATATGAACCGAACAGAATTAAGAACAAAAACAGAACAAAGTGCTGGAAAATAGAAAAACCAAAACTGAAAAACTCAAGAACACAAAGCAACATGAACAATTGAAGAAGAAGAAAGGAAGGAGAAGAGAATGCTCATGAAGATGGAAGGAGGATGGATGATCTCGCCACTAGAAGTGTGGAATGCTCCTAGATGAGAGTGATGCCGCCACTTGAGGACTCCATTGATCCATCAAGATAAGACTAGAGAAGAAGGCTCCAAAAGCTCTCCAAAGGTCACTCAAAATTTGAGTAGAGTTTTCTTAGATTAATTCCAATCTGAATTTTACAAAGAGAGCACCTCTATTTATAGCCTAAGGTGCTGAAAATGCAAGCTAAAACAATTCAAATTTCCCTCCCAAAGCTAGCTAAAACCGGCGCCTATTTCAAGCCATGAGGAAGGTGTGACTCCTTCCTTCACTTTGGCACCTCCTATTCTACTTCTACACCTATCTACTAACACACCCCCCTAAAGCTCCTAACTAAAGCCTAAAAGATGTTATAACAAAAGAGGTTTCTAAAGTTTCCCTCTAAGCACCTTCAACTAAAGAAACTACAAAAAGAGAAAATAAATGTCCTCTAGCTCCCAAAGCTTTGAACATGCTTCTTGTAATCCTTTGAGGTGGACTTTGACCTCCATGGGCGTCCTCCATTTGTGCCTCCACCTCTTCTTGAGCTTGATGATTGGCCTCCATGTCCTCTTGAGCTTGATCTCCATCACTGGGGCAGGTTGAGTAGAGGGAGGAGGGGGTGAACCTTCCTCTACCTCCACCACCTCGATCTCCCCAGGCTGAAGAGATGAGGCCCCCTCAACCGCTGGCAGTTTCCTCTTGCGGTGTATAAGAGGAGAGCCAAAGCTTTCCTCTTCGGTTGAGGGAGCAGCAGCAGCGGCAAGTGAAGTAGAGGCCTTCACCAATCTTTTTCTCTTCCTTCCTTGCTCGGGGCCTTCAGCTGGCGTGACCGAGAGAGGAGGGGCTGCAATGGGCTCGGTGGTGGAAGAAGAGGAGCCAGTTCCTTTGGTCCCCCGAAGCTTGGCAAGCTCCAGCAAAGCTTTCCTCCTGTCTTTCCCTGACATTGAATCTACATCGATAGGAAAAAGAAAAGTTAGATGGCCTAGTTACGCAAGTAAGTCAAAATGTATGCAAGCATGCATGAGTATGTGCAAGTATCCTAAGAGGTGGAAGAAGAAGAGCTACCTATGTACTTTTTCAGGGCCAACACATCGAACTCAACTTTGATGAGGCGAGCAGAGTTGTACTTGGCCCCCAGGAACAGCCCACATAGCTCGCGCTCGTAGGGGGCCATGGCTTCGAGGTCCCGGGGTTTCTTGAACTCAACCCCAGGAACCCAGTAGAGGGGGTACCCCTCGAGCAGGGTTGGACTTTGTGGGGTGACAGATATCATGTAGAACCTGCCTTTCCAGTCTTTGAAGGATTGCTGGTACAGGCCCAAGAGCACCCGTCCAGCAACCCCATTCAGACTCACCCAGGACCTGTCCCCGGGGTTCTTCGCCTCGAAGAAGTAAAGGAACACGTCCACGGAGGCATTGAGTCCGAAGTAATTGTAGAGAATCTGAAATGCCCGGATGAAAGCCCAGGAATTTGGATGGAGTTGGCAGGGCGCGACGTTCAACTCCATCATCACCTCCTTCTCGAAAAAGGTGAATGGCAGGCGTAGCTTCAACCTTTTGAAGATGGCGAAGTAGATGAAGACGAAGGGCACCCCATTGGTGGCCCTATCGTCCGCGCAGATGGGCATCCCTCGAGGAGGAATGCGGATTTGGATGTTGAAATCGTTTTCCCTGTCTATGGCGCACGAAGGTTCATCCGAGTCATGGCTCAGAAGAGAGGTGAGATGACCCTGCGGTAGTAGGGTGGATGTTTCGGCCAGCAACGCCAGGGGGGCCCAGTCGTAGACCCTGACGTTGTCATGGTAGGAGGTTGCAACGGGCAGTGGTGGAGCTGGCGCACTTGCGGAAGGCTGTGCACCAGAAGATGAGGCAATAATGCGTGCGGTTTGTTTCAAGCGAGCCATCGCGAGATAGCTGCAATGGAGGAAAAACGAAAAGTCAGAATGAATGGAAGAAGAGGGAATGATGAATGGTTCAGTGAAAACAGAGAAGGGGAAGGAGAAAGAGATGCCCAGGTGAAAAGAGGAAGAAGGAGAAGCAGAAATCAGAGCAAGAACGCGAAAAAACCCTAGCGCGGGTCGAGAGAGGGAAAAGAGAGAAGATGAATGCATGATAACGAGAAAGATAAATGCAATCGGTAAAGATGACCTAAATAGACCCAGGAAGAAGAAAAACCATACCTTTGGGTGATCGCGAGAGGTTTGGAAGCAGAAAACTTGAAGAAGGATGGGTGCGCAGAGAGAGAGTTCACAGGAAGTCTAAGAGTTGATTGAAGAAGATGAAGGAACAGTGAAGGTGCGCGCCTATTTGAATAAGAGAAGCGCTAGCGACACACCACGCTGGCCGTCGATGGGGCCACGTGTCGCGAGATTAAGGAAGGAAGTCCAAACGTTAAAGAAGCAGCACGTGAGGTGGCACGTGATACGGTCCCACTTGCCACGTCGACTGAGGGCACGACCACTTAGTCTCTTCGCCGAGAACGAGTTCACGGCTCGAGACTGGGGGGCTTGTGATCCGATCGGTCATCGGTAGTGGATGACGTCAGCAGCAGAGAACCACGTGGACCGCTCGCGGGGTGACACGTGGACCAGGTGACAGATGGATCGGGGTGAACGTGATCGGTTGTCACTAACCAAATGACCACCGACAGATCAGGCGGCAGCGAAGTCAGGGGATACGTAGACCCAGAACGGTGATCGGTGGTCAGTAATCAAGTGGCCACCAACAGACCAGTTTCCAAATGAACGCCTGGGGGCAGAACGCGGGAAGCAATAGAGCACCGATCAGTCATCGGGTGCATGGTCATCGGGGTCTCGTGTTACACGCAGTTAAACTGGGACTGAGGTTCCCAGCGAGAGCGTTACGCATGGACCCCGCATGAGCACATCTCATGGAATCATGCACGAGAGTGGCCTGGTGATTCCCTCAACCCATCACGTGCGCGATTCCGTGAAGGGTAAGCCGTTTACGCAGAGAGCAACGCTTGGTGAGTGTGCCTAGACCAGCCACACCTGGTGCTCTCCTGAGAGTATGCGGTTTACCCAGGTGGAAGAAATATCCTAAGTTACTCCGCAAGGGAATAACTTAGGCGCACAAAGAGAAGCGCTAGAGCCCTTCAAGTAAGTGACACGTTTGTGGTTAGATGTGAGTTGCATGCCTCCACGTGTCATCACCTGAGAAGGGCGCGGTCCAGATAAAGGTGCACTCCGTACCATTAAAGGTACAGACAAGCGCAGTCAAGCGCAGAGACGCGCGGACACGCAAAGACACTCACACTCTACTGATTCTGGAGGTACGTTGCCGCAGAAAAGCATAACAGGGTTCTGACACATGCCAGAAAGCATAACAGAATTCTGTTAGGCCCAGATGCAGGCGGGGCCATAAAACAGAATCAGGGTGAGAGTGAGGGAGAGAGCAAGAGTTTTTCACACACACTACTAGTTTTTCTCATTTGGTGGTTCTGTGGTCTAACTTGATCGTCGGAGTGCAAACGGCCGCTAGAGGCGTCGTCTGTGTGTTTTGCAGGTCGCGTTTGGAGATCCAAGAGAAGGTTCTGAGGGTGACTTTGCAGAGAACACAGTCGCGTAGACGGGACAGAGAGTGCTACAAAGCGATCCCTCCATGTTCGAGTTGTTGGCAGGATCAATTATAAACCCAGAGCTACATCCAGTCTTCTCAAAAACCACTGAGGATATCCACTGAGCAACCACACCTTGATCACTTACACCACAACCAAGAAAGTGACCTTGATCCCCTCAAGACACACACTTCTCTTGGCCAACACACCAACACTAAGATTGTTGATCTTGATCCCCTCAAGAACACACAACAAATCTCAGCAAACACATAAACGAAGCTTGTTCAACAGAGTACAAGGATTACACTTGTTACAGAAGATAATCTGAAATCAATACAAGCAGAATCCTATTCCACACACTTTCATCAATCACAAACTCTAAGCAATCTCAGCTCTTTGAAAAACTCAAAATCTGTATTCAAAATCTTGTTACTCAATTCTGTTTTTCTAAATTTATTCAAAGATGTTGTTTGTTATCAAATCTTAACAAACTCTTAAATTGCATTTAAAGATTGGTCAAAGCATTTAAAGACTGGAGCGTAAGCAGTTAAATCATTTAAAGCTCAGTCAAAGTTAAAACAGTTTTTCTGTTATGGTACCAAAACGAACAATCGGTTGTTTCCTCGAATCAATCGGTTGTTTTGGTTTTAACAGCTCAACCATTTGAAAAACAGTTTTCAATCTTTTCTAAAAACATCTAAGTATAAACAATCAGTTGTTTCGATAAAATAATCGATTGTTTTTAACTTAGTTTTGAAAAACATTTTTCTTTCAAAAAGATTGAGAATGCCTATGCTTTGGATTCAATCAAGAGGTGGATTACATACACAATCTACCCCAAATCCTAACTAAAACAGCACAGCAACAACAAGCACAACCAAGGGTCAACATCCTTCAAAGGGTTTGGATTCTTCAAAGCTTGAACACCACTTGGGTCAACAATAATATCTTAAATTCAACAGAAATATGAATTTCAGCGAAATAAGAATGGTCGAGTTATGATCAAATTGTTAATTGAGTTGAGTCAAATTATTGACTGTTGCGTCGGACCAAATGAAAATACATGTAGAAGAATTATGACGGGGAAGACAATCTAGAGATGCGGAGCCAATTAAAATACATGCAAAACATCGGTAACTGAAAAAACATTAACTTCACTATAAAAATGCGTCCCTTGTAAGAACGATCATGGATAACTATAATATACAACAGATTCGTTCTTCTCTTCTAATTGCATATGCTTTTATTATTTCATTTTCTTTATTTAATAATAAAGTTTATTATCACACTAGTAAGTTTTTAAAAACATAAAAAAAAGTTAACATATGAATTTATTTAAATTTTTATTGTTTTAGATAAATTTTGTTCAATTAAAAAAAAAAAAAACAAACAGATACAAAATATATTATTTTGTCTTAAAACAAATCTTTTTAAATATTTTATTTTTTAAAAATAATAATAATAGTTATACACTCAAAATCCAACTTTTAATAACCTTATTCTTATTTTGTTTCCTTACTTTTTCTATCCATCTATATTTATTTCACCTCTTCCTATTATTGTTTTTTAACTAAGAAAATGAGATAAATACATGACTTTCATGGAGTGATAAAGTTTTTTATTATCTGCTTTGCATATAAGTTTAAAACAAGACAGTTTCTAATGTTATAAAAAAATAAAAATAAATAATATATTAAATTATAGACTATATTTTTATATATTTCTAATTAATTTTGAATAAATATATTTCATATTTCTTTTTAAAAAAAAACCCAAAACATTACAAACAATAAATCTAATCTAACATCCAAATAAATAAATTTCAATTTAAAATAACCTTATATATAAAAGTACAATGTCCAGTATTACCAAATTTTCTCTCAAAACTGTAAAATACTATATATTAGCAAAACTAAAACAAATATAACTTTCTTTGGTGTTAAGAATATTTTCAATTAAAAAATAATTTTACATAATTTTTATGTCTTCATATACGCATCACTTTTATTTTTGTAGTACCCAATAATACTTTTAAAAGTACCTTCTAAATTATATATTTTGATCTAAGTTTTTTTTATGTGTGAATTTTTCAACTCATATATCCATTAATTTCCCGGTGACATAATATATTAAATTAATTAAAAATATATTGATTTTTATAAAAAAAATTAATATATTAAAAGAGAAATTTAAAAATATTTCAAATATTAATTAAAATAATCAAAATAATAGTTTATATGAATTTGAAATGAGTTGAATGACAATACACGAAGATAATAATAAAGTCTACAGTAGAGTGTTGAAAAATCTCACACCAACTATTAATGTGTTTAGTTGTTTATGTCTTCATGATGAATTATAAAGACAACTTAAATATATATTACATACATAATATTGTAATCTTATTTTATTTTCAAGAGTAGAAATAACTTATAGAGTGTTTATCTGAAAAACGTGTATCTAGTAAGTAGCTTAAAAATATCTCATACATGGATATCTAATAAGTAATTTAGAAACATGATTTTTTACATAAGAACACATAAGTACTTTGGTGTTGTTTGAACAAATTTCACTCAAAGTATTTTATAAGTAAAGAAAATAGTTTAAATGAATTACACGTATCTATTAAGTAGTTACTTGTTTGCTCAAGTTTATTGTATAGTATTTATAGGTAAAGAAAATAATTAAAGGAATTAAGTTTCTCAAGCTAAAGTTTACATATATACTTTTATGTAGTGATTAAACCATAAGACTTCTATCCCTAGTTTAATATTGTTTGAATAAATTTTACGTAAAGTATGTTTAAGAAAACAAAGTTCTTATAATGAATTGAGCTAAAGTCTATTGGTATACTTTTCTTTTTAGAAAATTTTAATTATTAAGAAGAAAAAGTTAGATGAGAAGACTTTTATCAAAATTACTTACAGAAAAGTCTCAAATCTCAAGGTAACTGTAATTACATTCATTTGTGTAAAAAATATGAAATAACATATATTTAAGTTGTAATATATTTGGTTATCTCATACCAACTACAAATATTATATGGTCTATATATTGTTAAAGACATGAAATATTTAATTAATATAGAAAAAATATTGAGATAAAGTTACTAGACTAAATAAATGAGAATTTTAAAATATATGATATTGGTTGGAAGAATTTAAATGACACTATAAATAAAGTACAAATAATTATTAGTTAGAGTTGTGAAAAAAAATGTTTCATAATTTATTAAGTATGTACTTTAAAAAAATTATTGGAACTCATAAACATATAAATTAGTCATAAATCTTACATATTTACATCTTTCTAGCGATGAAAAGTTCTATTGAAGTTAGATTAAAAAATTGTTCACAACTTCAAATGGTATAGGATCTCTCATAACATCTAATTAAGTTTTGGAGTATATATATATATATATATGATAAATACTAATTTGTTCTAAGATGAAATCTTACATATATCAGAGTCTACAATAGAGTGTTGGAAAGGTCCACCTCACCTACTGTTCATTTCTTCATGATAAATTAGGAAGACAATTTAAATTTATATTACAAATACAATATTGTAATCTTATTTTATTTTCATTAGTAAAACTAAATTATAAAGTGTTTACATGAAGAACACATATTTAATAAGTAGCTTAAAATAACTCATACATATATATCCAATAAGTAATTTAGAAATAATTTATACATAATTCTTTAGATGAAAAAACACACATCTAATAATTTCATTCAGAAGTATAATGTTGTTGTTTGAACAAATTTCATTCAAATAATTTATAAGTAAAAAGTAATTTAAATGAATTACACATATCTAATAAATACTTACTCTTGTTGTTAATTGTTAAAATGAATTAACCTTCTCAGATAAACTAAAGTTTACTTGCATACTTTCTTTTAGTGATTAGACAAGGAAACTTCTATAGAAATCAGATGAGAAAATATTTACAAAAGTTAATTACACAAGTTTTAGGGAAAGAAGTCTCATATAGTTTGACACAAGTTTTGTAGTTTAAATTATATATCTATTTCACAACTTTGCAAATGCTAATGTCTTAAAAGACAATAAAGTGTTGGTAAATTCTACATCACTTAAATTTATATTACAAATACAATACTTTTATTTTATATAATTTATTTTTATTAGTAAAAATAACTTATACTTGAATGTTTACTTAAAAAAATACATATCTAGTTTAATATAATTTGAATAAATTTTATATGAATATGTTTAATAAAAAAAAAGTTGTTAAAATTAATTGAGCTAAAGTTTACTAGTAATTTTGTTCTTAGAAAACAATAATTATTAAGAAGAGAAAGTTAGATGAGAAGATTTTTATCAAAATTAATTCCAGATAACTATTGAAAATTTTCACATAATTTATTTTAAGTTCTAAAATTATCATTTATATGTATCTTAAACAACCGCTTTCGGGTTGGGAGGGGAGGTGACCGACTTACCGATAAGATTAGTCGGCACGATGGACAGTCCTCTCTCGATCAGCTTCCTTTTCATGTTTTCATTCTTCTTGCGGTGGGCGCCAATTGTTCTCGTTTGGGAATGGGGCCTAGAGAACTATTGAGAGGATTGGTCTTCTCCCTTCCTGTCGGTCGGTCGCGCTACTGTCCAACTAATTCCTTAGCTTTGGCTTTCGGTCTTCTCGTAAGCACCAGATGGGGGGTACCTGTAGAAGGCACTCCAACACTCAAGTCAGTAAAAGGGGTTCGACACTCGGTTGTCAGTAAAAGGGGTTCGATACTCTCGTAAGCATAACAAGAGTTTTTTTTTGAAGTGGTTCAAATAAAAAGTTCAAAGTGACAACACAACTTCAAATACATTTGAAATGGTTAGCATGTGAGCCAAACTTTAATGTCATATGTTGGAGTGGCCACGATATAAACAATTATTCAACTCAAATTTGAAATTTGAAATTTGAAAGCTTTCTTTCAAAATACAACTCCATCCAAATCAATTTTCCAAAATCCAGGTTCTCGTGCTACTTCGTCTTTCATATTTAAACTATGACTCTATATTTTACCAGTACTACTTTGATATTTAATGTTCATATTACTCACTTAGGACTGCAAGCAGTAGCTCAAAGTGAGAAAACAGAAGCATGCTAACATGGTGATAGCTAAAAAATATCTTGACTATTTCAAAGAGTTACCTTGACTATTTATTTGGAGTATCTTTAAGTTGGGACATTCTAACACCTCAGGAAGTTCGCGTATATAACACCAGTCTTGGAAAATATGATGACAAGTTCTAAAGAAATCCATTATGGGCCATTTCAATTCCTTGTTTCTCTTCACCCTATAGAAAGGTTTGACCCTGGATGCAATAGAGGCAGCCACATGTCAAACCACCTCAAGTGACACCACTGAATCTCTTTCCCCCTCATCAAGTAACAAACAAGCAGCTCTCGGGTTATTTATTAATTTGTAAAGCCTGTTTCTCCTATCTGCCATTTATTCAACATGTTTGTGCAGTCCCAGGCACCAACCAAACACCAACAAATATCTTGTGCGACAACCATTTCCCATGGAACCCAAAAGCAGGAAGAAAGTTTTTGGTTCATGACTTTCCAAATGGTCATAACTCAGCTCAATAGCAGAACGAAAAGGAGAATAAAGGCACCCTTCAAGTTCAAAACTTGTTATCTGCTCCAATGCATCCTTCCAAGCATATAAATCCTTGTTCTTCAATTCTTCAACAATTGTGACTATCAAAAGAACCAATCCACCACAACTCTTTGCTACTATTTGGCCACTAATTGAATACTAGTATCCTTAACCACAACCCCTCCCCTCTTTTCAAATAACTCCTAACTTTCATCCTTAGACAACACCTCAAGCCTATAAAACTTTCTTGCCCCAAAATTAGAACTCAACACGTTAAGATTCCTGGATGTGATCAGTAACTAATATTTGCAACCTTTGTAGTCCTCACCAAAAGGCACACCAACCTTTGTCAAATTAAGCTTCCCCCATATATCATCCATCACCACAAGAATTTTATGCTCCTGCCGAATCCTCTAGCGCAACCGGCTCGGTCGCCCCAGCTCATCAAACTTCAACCCTAATCCATCAGCAATCTTGTTGCGGATCCATCCCACATCTGGTGAATCCGTCACTAGTACCCACTTTTATGCCTATTTACAGTAAGAATCTTAATTCTCAACTCAAATTTGAAATTTGAAAGCTTTCTTTCAAAATACAACTCCATCCAAATCAATTTTCCAAAACCCAAGTTCTCGTGCTACTTCGTCTTTCACACTTAAACTATGACTCTATATTTTACAAGTTCTATTTTGATATTTAATGGTCACATTACTCACTTAGGACTGCAAGCAGTAGCTCAAAGTGAGAAAACTAAAGCATGCTAACATGGTGAAAGCTAAAAATAGCTCAAGAGATTTTCTTATCGCCAGAAACACTTTCTTCTACCCTAGGATTAAGTTGTTTCTAACATGGTGAAAGCTAAAAAAATATCTTATAAAGGATTTACCTCAAGTGGAACTCCACGAAATTGTCTTAACCTCAAGCTCTCACAATAGAACTTCTCAAGCTTCCTCAAACCACTGAAATCAAGAACACAATGTTAGAGAATCATTCTGGAATCGTTAAGGCTATACCTTCAAAAATAAAATTACACAACACACACCTCCACCAATATAACACATAGAAAGAAAGAAATCGGAGCAAAACCTATTTGACCAACACAACCTTTTTTTTATTATTTTTAAGGTTTACGTGGGTATAACTCATGCTTTCCCACGCTTACCCATGCTTTCCCACGTTTTTTTTAAATAGTGAAGGCTTAGTTGACTAAATTTAAAGTCAACATACCAACCTCGCTTTTTTTTGCAGCTAACTCAAATTTTTGGCATAGTGGAATTTATCGTAAGATTAATTTAGAATAGAAGTAAATAATAAGAGATATTCATTAAAAGATACATATATTTACTTCCTTGAGTGGCCAATCCGGAAGGATAACCATACATGTTGAAGTTGGTTGTTGCCCCTTCAAGACATGTGTTTGATGAAGCCATTTGTGTAAATTTTATTTGTATTTACATTTGCTTTAAGAAAGTATTAGATATAGTTTAGAGGTTGTTTAGAGTAGGCTTTTTGCTAGGTAACTCACCTCTTAACCCCTGACCATGTGAGAAGAGCAAGCACAAGTTTTCTGAACTGTATTTCACATGTTTTGCAAAAATATCCTTACTGCATAAAAAATGAATATGTTCTTTTCTAAATGAATAGATTTTTTTTTTCTTAAACTGATGCCTTGATTAAATGTTTTTGAAAATCATGTTTTGTGCATCAAGTATTTTAACTAATTCTTCATTCCATCAAAACGACTGTGTTTCACTTGTTAAGAAGTTTCTGTTATCGTTTTGAAAATGAATCTGTTCATCTGTAAATAAATAGATTCTTTTTAGTCTGGTGCCATGTTTACCTTAAAAGGCTTTTTTCGTTTTATCCTTGCACCAGGGTGTTTAACTAAGTCTCTTTCACATAACAGATTCTCTAACTGCTTTTGAAAATAAATATGTTCATTTTATTTTCAATCTGTTCTTTTTATAACAACTTTAATTGTTTTTTGAAAATCTGTTATAAGATGTTTTTCTATAAAAGGAGAGGTTGGTCCTACGTTTAAAGTGTGACCATACAATTGAGAAAACAAGTTTTACAACAGAGAAATAAGAATTTTCAGAGGATTAGCATGTGTTCTTGAAAGATTTTCCAAATCACAAAGTGTGCTTGTTCTTGGTTGGTTCTAAGACTTGGTTAGAAGTGTTGTCACTATGTGAGCAATCTGTTCTACTGGTCTAAGGCAGATTTCTGCATTCTCTATCAGATGTATTCGTTTCATACTTCAATTTCTTGTAAAGTGTGGTTGTAAACTCTTCTTGATAGGGTTTCTTGAAGAGTTGTGTGTGCTGGAATAGTGTTTTTCAGCAAGGTGTGTCATGTTCTTGTAGGGTTCAAGAACAGTTGTGTTTTGTAATTATTTGAATTGTGATTTAGTGAATTTCACCTTGGATTAGGTGAAGACTGGATGTAGCTCATTGGAGTGAACCAGTATAATTGCTTTGTGTTCATTCTCTCTTAATCTCTGCACTCAATAACTGCTGAATAAACTAAACTGTCAAGAAATAAATCTATTCAATTGTAATTGAATCTGTTCTTTCTGGGAACGTATACACTGTTCTTGATTTTCTAAAGAACTACTGCATAAATCTATATGTGGTGAAACATCATTGAAATTCATGCTCTGTGAAGGTTAATACAACCTGTCAAGTATCTTAAAAACAAGCATTGGCTTTGTATTCAAAGGTTGTGATTAATTGCTGTAGCTCACTGTTTTAATTCTGCAAAAATCAATTTGAACTTTGCCTGCAGATCATCTAACTCAATCTTAAAATAAAAAATTATTCAACTGAGATAAACGCCTTAAAGTACTGTGACAAAATTTGATTCTGTGCGAAACTTTTAAAAGGTCAATTCACCCCTCATCTTGAACTTTGACACTATTGAACCCAACAATACAAACATTATAACTCACCATTTAGATCCATGAATAAGATTAAAATATGTTGTCTGATAAATCTAGTTGCACGAAACACAAAAACATCAAAAGTAAGAAATATTAGCAATCAATAAAAATTTGAGGTGAGACTCTAACTCTTAGAGATCACACCAAATGTTTATCATGGAAACAAACATGCATGCATAAATTACCTCTATTATTAAAAATAAAATAAGATTAAAATGTAACATTTGTAATGTAAATTAACTTATTTTTATAATTTACGGTGAAAAGGAGAAATAGTTTATGAATACATATTTTGATGTTGTTTCAAGTATTTGCATGCAACCAACACTACAATTGAAATGTTTTGGCTTAAAAAAACAAGACTCGGAGAAACTCCTGGATTCTTTTCTCTCGATTTTTGGTTCCTCATTCCATTCACTTGTCGCCTCCACTCCTTTATTTTGATTCAACGTCCTTCTCAACAAAATAGTTGAATGATAAATCTTGTATTAGAATCACCCAATTTCAAACAGTTTACCATTGCCTTCTGTTTCAACATTCAATCCAACTTACAATTGATATCCTTTAGTTGGCTTATGAGAAACACCCTCCTCCTTCTATCTTCCTCTCCTAGGTTGTTTTCTTCATCTAGCTGGTCCAATCTGTTCAAGCACGACTTTCTTAGAGGTGTGCATGTTGCCAAAAACTTCAACATTCCAGGTTTTCAAATCAAATTTCAACATTTTTATTTTCTCTTTGCAACTTGACAATCCATCTCTGTTTGAGGTATAGGATTCCCACTTAGATTTTACCATTGCTGCAAACCCCTGTGTCGTTAGCTACGCGTCCATGAATTTGAAAGGTCTCGGGCCCCAATCCTTAGGATTACATTTGACAATGATCGCACAGTGATCTGAGACCTGCCTGGTCTGGATGTATTGTTTACAGTTTGGCCATATTGCTAGCCATTCCAATGATATCAGTGTCCTATCTAATATGCTCTTAGCCAAACCATTTGGCCTATACCATGTGAACTTTATACTAACCTTCCATGTCTTTGCTCTGCCTCTGAAAGTTATTAACTCATTTCCTCTCGTGAGAGGATCTCACAACATTGAAGTCTCCTATAACACACCACGTATTGCAGAAGGCTTGTCTCAAGCCAGAGATATCATTCTAGAGCTAAATTTTCTCCTCCCAAACACACAACGAGTAGACATGACGACAATTCTAGAACAAGCTTTTACTACCTCACCATACACCAGAATGAAACCATCACCAATAATGTGACTTTCATATGAGAACCCTGATTTCTTCCACATGGTCAGGATGCCTCCCCCTCTATTACACGCTTCTTTGTGAGAAAGAGCTAGATTTGGTCTTCCTTCTCACCTTCAAACGTTGTACCTAATTCCCTTCCCAATTCCCACATTCTCAGAGAATTTGACAATTTCTTCCTATTTCAAAAGAGCCTATTGCAATTTGAGATGGTAGAATCTGTTAAGGGCTCATTTGAACTCCCACGAGAGAACCTTGGTCTACGTTCCACAACTAAGAGGTTGGCCAGCGACACAAATTTCACTGTACCCTTATTGCTTGTTTCCCCTCTAAATAGTCTTCTTTCTACACCATTCTGCTTTAGTTCCTAAAACAAACGACCCCTCAAACCTGGATCAATACATGCCAATCTCTCTTGTGGGTGGGTGCTTTGTATAAGATAACATCGAAGGTCCTTGCTAACTGAATGAAAAATGTTCTCTCTAGAATCATAGACAAATCTCAATTAGCTTTTTTGAGTGAAATGAGACTTTTGGAAAGTATCGTAGTGGCAAATGAAGTAGTGGATGAGCACAAGAGGGGAGATAAGTCACGCTTGATTATTAAGGTTGATTATGAAAAGGCATACAACTCAGTAAGGTGAGAGTTTATGTTTTACATGCTACAAAGATTGTGGTTTGGCGAAAAGTGGATAAATTGGATTAGATGATGTATGGAATCTTCTTCGACGTCTATTATGATAAACGAAAGCCCTACTAGGGAATTCCTTCTTACTAGAGGGCTTAGACAAGGTGATCCATAACACCTTTCCTTTTCTTGGTGGTAGTAGAAGGCCTGACTGGTTTTGTAAGAACAGCAATTTCCCTTAATAGGCTACAAGGGTTGGCTATTGGGGCTAATCAAGTTGAAGTATCCTTGCTTCAATTTGCATATGACACCCTAATGGTATGTCAAGCTAGTCACAAAGATATTATGGTGGTCAAGACTATCCTTAGATGTTCCGAGCTTGCTTCGGGGCTAAAAGTGAACTTCCATAAGTCTGGGATTGGAGTTGTAGGCGTAGAAAGCCAACAATTGCTAGTTTTCACTGATGTGTTAAACTGTACACAAATGTTTGTGCCCTTTAAGTACCTTGGGCTTCAAGTTGGAGGCAACCCTAGAAAGAGGGAGTTTTGGAAAGAATTTCTTGACAAAGTGAAGAAGAAATTATCTAAATGGAAAGGAAAGAACTTAACCTTTGTAGATAGAGTATGCTTGATCAAGTCAGTGTTCACAGTTGTACCCCTGTACTGTCCATTTTCAAAGCCCCAACGTTGGTATGCAAAGAGCTAACAAGTATGCAAAGGAATTTCTTGTGGGGTTGGGGAAGTGAGAAATGAAAGATTGCATGGGTAAAATGGGAAAACATTTGTAAACCAAAGTTAGAGGGAGGCCTAGGGATTAAAGATATTAGAACTTCAACAAGGTGCTCCTAGTCAAATGGATGTGGAAGCTGAAAGTCGATGGTTCTATGGGGGTGGAGAGAAGTGGTCGTGTCCAAATATTCAAAAAACGGTATTTTTAGGAGAAGATCGTCGAGCATAGCACAATCCTAGTGGTGGAGGGACTTGTGCAACCTTTACGAAGAAGGTAAAGAAGGTAGTTGGTTTTATAAATAGGTAATGTGGAAGCTGGGGTCAAGAGATAAAGCTCTCTTATGGAAAGATAAATGGCTAGGGGACTACACGTTGAAACAGAAGTACCCAAAGTTATATCTCATTTATGAAGACAAGGGTAAACTAGTTAAACAGATGAGCAACTCGTCAGACTTGGGTTGGTGTTGGAATTTGGTGTGGAGAAGGAATCTTTTTCGTATGAAGACAAATGAAGACAAGGGTAAACTAGTTAAACAGATGAGCAACTCGTCAGACTTGGGTTGGTGTTGGAATTTGGTGTGGAGAAGGAATCTTTTTCGTATGGGAGCTAAAACAACATTCTCTTTTATCGTTAGAACTGAACAATATCAAGCCTAAAAAAGATTCTCACGATAAAGTTGTATAGGCAG
Organism: Phaseolus vulgaris; assembly: GCF_051622355.1. Lineage (NCBI taxonomy): Eukaryota > Viridiplantae > Streptophyta > Magnoliopsida > Fabales > Fabaceae > Phaseolus > Phaseolus vulgaris. The sequence continues at coordinate 23,012,230 of NC_143500.1, forward strand.
CTTAGGAGGATGGTCAGTTCTCTGCGAAATCCTCTTATGATGTTTTACAATCTTCCACACATCATGACCCTTGTATAACCATGGAAACCTTATGGGATATCAAAGTCCTAACCAACGCCTTATCCTTAGCTTGGAGAATCCTCAAAGGCAAGTTACCGACAAGGGTGAACCTTAGCAGAAGAGAAGTCAGTCCCCCTTCTCTATTGTGTCCCCTTTCTAATTAGCTAGAAGAGTCGACCAAACATCTTTTCATGGAGTGCGTAATCGCTTATCAGGTATGGTCGTTGGTATCTAACGGGAAGGGTGGAGGTTGAATAAATCTTTAGCCTAGCTCAACTACAAGCTTGGTCTTGGTTGAAGAGGAAAATATCCAATTTTAGCTTTTCCTACTCGGGTTGGGTTTTATACTCATTGAACTGTTTGTTCTCCCTTAACTAAAGAACTCCCTGGGCTAAAAAAGGTGTGGTGGCTTATGTTGCGCCACAGTTTATGTTGGGTTCTGTATCACCCTATTTTTCTTGGCAATCTCTCAAGGAGCTCTCGGTAATGAATTTTTTTGGGCAATATAGTTTACAACGTGTTTGAGGCTTATACTGAACCTGTGACAACAAATCTCTGTTGCATAACTCCAGTTAGCTGCATAATCAAGATGTCAAGGCTTACATAGCTAGAAATCTTGCTTTGTCTGCTCCTTTATGAAAGGAAATGCCGCCATGGAAGTGTAAGTGTGAATGTCTCTGGTTCCTGTGTCGAAATCTCATTTGCACCTTCGAATGTTGTGGATGAGAAACTATTTCCCTTTTTGGTCTTGTCTTTACCAAGCAAGCAAATGTATATGCCTCTTCAAAGACATCTAGATTATGTGTGTTCAAGGATGTAACCAGTGGGGTGGAGCCATGTAATCCATGGTTTCTAAAAAGATAGGTTGTTCTGTGTGAGTTTGGGAGAAAGTGTTTCTGAATAGGAGAAGGACTGACAATAGATGGCTTTCTTGGTATCCCTGAACAAGCCCTGTAGCTTGGAACAAATGTGTCATTATGGTGCGTATGGAAAGTTGTATAAGGCGTGGAAGAAATTAAGCGGAAAAAAGATGTGTTGTATCATTGGAACTTCTTTTCTGATTGAAGGCACAATCATGTTCATCTATTTCAGTAAGAGGCATGTAGCAGTGGAGGTTAATAGGGTGCAAACAGGTCACGAAAGGAGTAAGGTAAAAGAAAAATAACCATTAGCATATGGCCTTGGTTAAGGAGCTTTATGGAATGCTGGAGGTGTCGGTTGAAGATAAATATAGAAGGAATGGTAACGCTTTGAAGTCTTTAAGACACCGTGCTTTTGGAGGCTTAAGCAGAACCTGTGTTAGTGATCCTATGCTGCACAATTTTGGTTTTCTGTTATGTTTGAAGTTATCTAATAAAAGGCAATGATGCCATGGAATGCTAAACATTTAGGGCCAGTAACTTTGGTTCTTTGGTTATGCTAAGTGTGGTGCGCCAGTTTCTCTGTAGCCTCTTCTCAGCCTAGTTGCCCTTTTGTTCTACAACTGAATGTGGTGCAAAGGTTGTGGAATGCTAGACTCACTAAAGCATCTTAGTTATGTAGTGATTTATCCAATAGTCTATTAATACCTTGGCGTGCTAAGTATGCGTCTTTTTGGTGGCTTTTTGATCTCTGTTTCACGGTTAACAAGTAGTTGTAGTATGTTACAGATGTTATAGCATTGCTGCAATGGTAAGAGGATTAGTGGTTTTAGTTAGAATAAGTGCATGTCTGTTGTTTCAAAACAACACAATTGTTTGTGCAGCCTGTAGTGTTTTGTGCTACATTTGTTTTGGAGAAAATGTGGAAGAACAGTAGGCAAGTAGAGGACCAAGAATATATTGGGTTTGGTTATGTAACCCGCAGGTACTACCTTTTGAGAACTAAGTGTAGCTCTATTTGTTAGCCTATGTGTTTGAGCCAATCTAGTATCTCCTTTGCTAGTGGCTTATGTAACTTTGTTGCATAATAGTCATCCAATCTCTGCAAGATTGATGTGGCTGCTGGTGCTGTAGTAATACAAAGGGTGATGATGTTTCAGAGTTGGAAGGTAGGAGCCGTACGAGATCCTTAAGAAGGTCATAAAGACACATTAATTGAATCACGGTTCTGGCTTGTGTGAAGAGATAAAACCTTTGTGCAGAATATGTGTCATATCTGTTATGGATATCTAAATCTGGAATATTTTCGGATAAAAATTTTTGTAAGTAATTTTTATTTATATTCTTCTTTTTTTAAGGTTATTTTTGTCATTTTTAAAGGGTATTTTTGTCATTTTCAATAACAGGTTGGGTGCATGTTGTAATTGATATGGTGCAGGGAGCACTTGTCGAGAAATTTCTTCTTGCACCATATGAGTTCTAACCTGCACCCTATCATATTTCAAAATTTCCAAAATTACCCTTATTTTGGATTTAAAAATCCAGAATAGTAAAAATAATTCAAAAATAAAAAAAATACATTCCGGTTAAAAAAATCTGGAACATAAAATTAAAAATGCATTACGAATAAATATTTCCAGAATTTAAAAATGTGTTTCAGGTATTTAAATTCGGAATATTTTCGGATAAAAGAGTCCATAAGTAATTTTTATTTACACTCTTCTTTTTTTAAGGTTATTTTCATCATTTTTGAAGGACATTTTTATTATTTTCAATACCAGGTTGGGTGCTTGTTGGAATTAATATGGTGCAAGGAGCATTTGCCTAATGGAAGACAACTGGCCCAATTTTGAATGAAGTATTAAGGTTTCCATTTGGGTGTTTTTCTGCAACCGTGTTTGTAGACGAATTTGCATAACAAACATAGGACACATAAACAAGGTAATGTTTTTTTAAAGGTAATGTTTTTTGAATTTGAAATTTGAGTTCGGATGAATTGTGGCATTGTTTTTATGCTATATATACCTCTTCTTTTGATCTGGAATAGTTTATAAACACATATTTTGAATTTATTTCCAGCATTTGTATGCAACCAAAATTACAATATTTATATAAAAATGAAAACAATTTCAGTAATGTTAAAATTTACACATTTAAATTATAAATATCTTAAGTAATTTAAACCTTAGACTGAAATAAACCATAAATTACTTCTTGCATCGGTTTGATCTAGCTCCTTGATTGAGAAAAGAAAAAAAAAAGTTGGAAATGAGAGAAAAAAATACCAGAAATGAAAGTAGTTGTCACCCATTGAACACAAATATGGATCCAGATAAATAAACAAGACCGAGTCATTGATTGATGCAGCTGAAGGGATAATGCATACACAAGAACAGTAATCGAGAGTTGCTGATTGCTGCTGCATCGAAAAGAGAAAAGTAATGCATGCAGAAGAGTAGAAGAACGGTCACGGTAATGTAGAAAAGTCTAGAGATGTGTTTCTTTCTATTAATTGTCCTTGTATTTGCTTTTATTGTTTTCTTTCTTTCTTTAATATTAAAGTTTGTTATGTCCCTTTATTAATTGTCTTTAAATATAAATATATTTAATTTTTTATTGTTTGAGATAAAATTTTTTGTAAAATATTTAAAAGAAAAAGTAACAAGCAAACAGATATAAAATATGTTATTTTGTCTTAAAACAATTTTTTTAATATTTTAATTTTAAAAATAATAATAATAATAGTTATAGTCCAAACCCAACTTCAATGTTTTTTATAAAAATAGAAATCATCATAATTTCTTTTTTTTCTATCCATCTATATTTATTTCACCTCCTTCCTGTTGTTTCTTAAATAAAAAGTCTTACTAAGTGTAGTTGACTGAATATAATATAAACTGCCCTCCAAAACTTTAAAACTTATGGCAAATATGGTAAACTATGAGACAATGAGAGAAGAGCATGACTCCAACCTATTACAGAGTTTTATAACATGTTTTTTTAACAAGTTTTTTAATTGAAAACAGTGTTTTATAAGTTTTCTCTTGTAACAAGTTTTTTAATTGAAAACAATGTTTTATAATATTTAATTTTCAGAAAAAAATAATAAAATTTATACCTAACCCAACTTCTATGTTTTTAGAAAAATTAAAACTTATAATTTTAAACACCTAATTGTTATGTGATATGAAAAAAAGAATTATACTTTATTGAGTGATAAGTTTCTCATTTTCTCTTGCAAGAATTTTCATCTAACTCTATAGTCAAACAGTTTCTAATATTACAAAAAAATTAAAAATAAATAATTTCTTATACTATATTTTTTTTTATATAATTTTAGTTCATTTATAATCAATCCATTTCATTTTTTTTTTTAAATTATCTCAAAACAATTAGATGTGTATCTGTCAGATAAACATTGAAAATAAAACAAAATTACAAGAGGTGAACTGAATATACTTTATGAACACTTTTTTTTTGTCCATAAATAAGAGTAAATGAAAGAAATAATTTTTCAAACCTGCTGCATTGGAAGGTGTGTGGCGAATAGGAAAATATGCAGAAGAACAATAATTTAGTTTATTAAAAAGAACAACTACTTAGGTAGAAATGTGTCTTTTGTTAGTTAATCTCTCCTCAAAATTGCTCCACTTAAAACCTCGTGAGAAACCTTATGACGGTTAAGTCTTTTAGTCCTGCAACCAAGGTAGAAAGGAAACATGTAATTGTAGCTATCATATATAGAGTTTGAAACCACAAGAACAATCCACTAGAAATTTAAAAAAAGAATTCACCTTGAGAAAATATATTTATGAACCTCTTTCTTCTTCCCAGGGTCATAAACATACCAGTTTTCTTCAGATGTTGTAGTAATTTCATCTTGTATTTTAATTTCTACATGTTGCTTTCTTTTAGAAAACTTGCTAGAATTCCAATCACAATGCCATAATCATTTCAAATAGATTTTAAGTGTTACCTTGCAAAAGAACAGGACATCCACTACAACAACTTCTAAAATTTCAAAATGTTTTACCATTGTTGTCTACAAATTCAAGTTTGATCCTCTAAGCATCACAACCTAATATCGTTGTAACATAAAAAGAATAAATGACAACCTTTACAATAGTAAAAATATTAAATTTGAACAAAATATCAAGCAATACTATGTACCCAAACTTTTCATTTTAAGAGCAGTAATATATTTATGAAACCATTTCTCAAACCAAATATTTGAAAGATAAATAATTTGTCGCAAACAATTCATAAGAAAATGGTGAATTTAAACCAAACAAAATTTAAAACCTTAAATAATCTTACATAACTAAATGTTATTGTGTATTATGTGAAAACTTTAGGCATTATAATATAATGATTAATACTTTTTAAGTCGTGATCTAATGATTAATGCCTGAATAATAAAATCCTTTACTTTCGTGTTCTAAGGTAAAAGGAATCTATATTCATTTTTAAGATTTAACAACATTAACAACTTGTGAACATTTAATAAGAGATATGCTTTGATTGAGAAAATTACTATAGAAAGAAAGAATGTAATATTTGTATACCAAGAAGGTATATATATATATATATATATATATATATATATATATATATATATATATATATATATATATGCCTTAATGTAGAATTAATTACACTAGCTACTTAGAAGATATGACATAAATATATGTCTTAATTTATAATTTATTAAATAATTACAACTAATTTAATGTTTTATTATACTTCAAAATTAATAGATAAAATAATTATCACTAATAAAATAAAAATAAAGATGATTAGTTTTTTTTTCTTTGTTTCTCTTATCATATTCAATACACTCAATCTTACCTATCTTCTCAAATTAAAAAAACTAGTATCTTAAGTATAATAGCATCATTATTCATAATTGATGGAAGAATTTTGAGAATTACCTGGTAGTTGATCAAGATATAAATTATTATTGTAACTTTTCAACTTCCAAGATGTTTTGTTAGCAGTATCACAAGCACTAATACATTAATACAATCTTTTTAAAAACTCATATTAAATCTAAATGTTTTATTTAAAATTTATCTTATTATTAAAGTAAAATGAGAGTAAATAATAAGAGATGTTCATTAAAAGATACATTAAATCCCTTATTAATTACACTAAAAAATATATTTACTTTGAAAATTGAGTTATTTTCCAAAACAATTAAAAATAAAGTCATATAAACATTATATCTCATTATTTAGATGTATGGAGAATATCAAAATATTATGCCAAAAAAATTTAGCTATATGAAACTAAAACATCAAGGTAAGAAAAATTAGCTATTAAAGTATTATGTAAAATCAAGGAAATAAAAATTTGAGATAAGAGTCCAACTCCTATAACAATCACACCAAACTAATCGTACAACCATTAACAATATCTTAAGAAATAGACTACTTACAAAATTTTATATTGTAAGGAATGAAATGTTTGTTTCCTTTTTAGTTGAAAAACACTTTCCAAGTGTGTATCTTACAAAGTTATTCAACAAATATATAAATTCATAGAGTAAAAAATAAACTTTACTGGACAAATGTATTAAATATTTTAAAACACTCGTACATTAAATATAAATCTAAAAATAAGTTTTACTTAAATTTTTTCCTAAAAGTAATTTAAAATGGAAGTAAATAATAAGTGATATTGATGAGAAGATACATATATTTACTTTCTTAAATTAGCATTCCAGTGGAAAAGAATAGTCATTAAAACATTATAACTCACCATTCATATCCATGAAAAAGATTAAAATATATTGTTCAATATCTGTAGTTGTTGCACACGAGAAACACAAGAACATCAAACTCGCAATCACACCAAATGTTTATCATGGAAGTAAACATGCATGCATAAATTATCTCTATTATTAAAATTAAAATAAGATTAAAATGTAAGATTTGTAATGTAAATTTTAACTTATTTTTATAATTTATGGCGAAGAGGAGAAATGGTTTATGAACACATAAAGTTGTTCCAAGCATTTGCATGCAACCAACATTACAATATTTGTATAAAAATGAAAACAGTTTCAATAATATCAAAGTTTACACATTTAAATTATAAATAACTTAATTAATCGAAATTACTATTTACTCGGGAGATGCTTATGATTTTTCACATTCTTCTTCTCGAACTTCTCACATGGTCTGGGTGAGAAGGATATGGTCAATGTATTTCAAGAATGGGCAAGGGTGAATGAGGTTTTTATCTCACGTAAACTTAACAAATAGGGAAAGAGGTTCGGATTTGGGAGTTTCTACGGGGTAAAAAAACGTGGCGTGACTGGAAAGAGAACTTGATCAGATCTACATTGGGAATAGGAAGCTCCATGTGAATATTCTGAAGTATAGGAGGTATCAGGTGAGATCCAAAAGGGAGGAATGGAGGGCGCAGGGAGTGAAGCATGAGGAGAAACAAAAGGAGGTATGGAACCTCCCATCAAAGGGAACAGAGCGTTATGGTAAACAAAGGAGTAAGGAGATGTGGGTGGAGAAGAATAGGAGTAAATCCTATGCTAACGTAGTAATAGGTGAACCTCAAAAGGAATGGAAGGGTCCGTCGTTCAGTACTAAACGTTTTACTCCTCCATGGTTGGTTAAAAGTGTTGTTGGGAAATTAGGAGTTGACATGGATTTTGAGAAGCTGGAAGAAGAACTTGTGAAGGGGGAATGTCTATGGTGAGGGCGAGATTCTTAGGGGACGATTTGGTGCTGCTTTCTCCAGTAGATGGGGTGGTTATGGATGATGTTATGAAGTTAAATACAGCCTGGCTCAACAATGTTTTCACTAGCGTTAGGCCTTGGTCGGGAGGAAGTGGAACTAGCCATAGAGTGGTGTGGGTGAGGTGCTATGGGGTGCCCTTACATTTATGGAACACGGACTGTTTTACCAAAGTGATCGGAGAAATATCCACGATGGCATCGCTGGTGTCTATTGATGAATTAACGTTATCCTGGGAGGTTGTGGAATACGCAAGATTGAAAGTACGCCTAGTGAATAATGGCAGTGCTAAGTTGGCGAGGAAAGTGAAGATAAATAATCTCATGTGTAGTATCCTCATTGAAGAGGAGCCCCCTGGCTATGATGGAGGGGGGTACTGTGCTAATCTTGGATGTGGTGATTCCTCTGATAGCGTGTCCTCCTCGGAAACTTATGTAGAAGAATCGACTCTTTTTATGAAGAGTGGTAGGGAGAAGGTTTGGTTAAAGGAAGGTGAGCATTGTCGGTCGGACGGGGACGACGGTGGAGGAGCGAAGGTGGGCGAAGGAGATCAGTGCATGAAGAAGTCAACCTTTCCTTTTGTGGGTCCTGCCTCGAAAAGTAGGGACAACCAGGGGAAAGGTAGGTGTTCAGTTACGAAAGAAAGGCAAAAGGGATGTAAGGAACAATATGGCTCTGACCCTGTCAAATCCTCTGATCTAGTGTGTGAAAAGGCTATTTATAGTAATCCTATTTTTTCAGAGGTGGCTAAAGTCGTTGTAATCATTGAGTGCTCTATTAACCAAAAAGCTTTATCTGTTTTATCGAAACGGGTCAATGATCTGAAGGCCCATCTCGGGGAGGTTGGGCCCTGCATCCCAGCCCAGGAGGTTGTAGGATTTGAGGAGTACATGGGCCCAGTTAAGCAACAGGCTATTGGCGCCAAGGGTGCAAAAGGTACTGTTTACAAAGACAATGGTAATTCAAGAGAAGGGCTGGAGGTGTGTGGTAGCTATGAATACCGAAAGGTCTCTTCTCCAAGTCGTACCGCAGGAAGTAAGATACCAAAATGAATTATATCGCCTATGGAACGGATGGGTAATGGTATGCCCAACAATAGTGGTGCGCAAGGAGGTAGCATTGATGATGGAGTGGTAGGGGTAATGTCGACGGGTGCAGGTTCTCTACCACAGTTAGGTATAGACGATACTGTCTTGAAGTGTAGATCAAACTCTCCACCCCTTCGGCGTAAAAAGAAAGGACTATTGGAATTGGGGGACTCTTGCCCCTATCCGAGACGCTCTGCATGCTTAAGTTCCAGAGTTGGGATGCCCTCTGTTTCTATCTCTGATATGGATATAAATCTTTGCAATTCTCGTCTTTGTGCAACAGTTAACTTGGCGGAACCAGTTTCTCTATCGGCCATCGGAAAACAAGTCGGGATTATTTGTCGTGAGGAAGAGGAGGAAGTTGTGAAGGAATACGGGTGTATGGAGGTCCGTGATGAAGAGGTTTCTTTGGGCTCTAAGTCAGGAGGTAGGAATGTATCCTAATGATTATTTTGAGCCTAAATATAAGAGGTGTTGGGGGGAGTACCAAATCTAGGTACTTATGTCATGTTATAGCGAGTGAAGGGGTAGAGTTTGTGTGCTTGCAGGAGACAAAAGCTAAAGGGGTAACGCAACAGAAGTGCTGCTCTCTGTGAGGGAGGAATAGAATATGCTGGCTTCATCATGAAGGTGCCAACGGAGGAGGGTGTCTGCTGTCTATGTGGTGCGAAGATGACTTCAGCTACGAGAGTCATGTTATGGGCAAAGGGTTCATTGTTGTTTTTGGTAAAATTAGTAATTCTGATCTTAGATGTGTAGTGGTAAATGTATATGCTGCATGTAATTTGAGTGATAAGAAGATACTGTGGGAAGAGCTGTCATCTATTAAACGGGCCTGTCAAGACAAAGTTTGGTGTCTATGTGGTGACTTTAATGTCGCTAGAAGCCGAAGTGAAAGGAAAGGCATAAGGGATAGGGCTGATCAGTCAAGGGAGATTGTAGGCTTTAATAATTTCATTGATACGAATGCTCTTCTTGATCTGCCTATAGTAGGTAAGATTTTCACTTGGTTCAAGGCAAATGGGTCTGCAAAGAGTAGACTAGACAGAGTGCTTGTCTTGGAAGAGTGGCTGGATGAGTGGCCTATGAGGAAACAATATGTGCAAAAACGGGAAGTCTTTGATCACTGTGCTATTGTGGTATAGTCCTTGGATAAGGACTGGGGGCGCAAACCATTCCGCTCCATAGATGCGTGGTTTTTGGAGAAGGGTATTTGTAAGATGATTAAGGATAATTGGGTATCCTATGCTATACAAGGGAGTGTGTTTCAAAAGATCAAGGTGAAGCTAAAGTGCTTAAAGGGAAACCTAAAAATATGGAATATAGGGATGTGTTTGGAAATCTTCACACTAGTAAGAAGAGAATTCTGCAGGAGATAGAGGACATTGGCTGTAAAGATTGCAATGAAGGCCTTGGGGAATTTGATAGACGGAAAAGGTACGATTTAGTTGGTAGGTTGATGATAACTAAAAAAAAGATCGATTCCCTAATCTGTCAAAAAACTAGAGTGTGCTGGTTCAAGAATAGGGACTCGTGTACTAAGTTTCATAACTCGTCCTTGAGATGGAGAAGACTTAGAAACAAAGTGAAGGGGTGGAGGTTGAGGGCCAGTGGTGTGAGGAACCTAGTACGGTGCGCATCGAAGCGAAGAGGCTATTTGAGAATAGATTTAAAGCCACGACAGATTTTGGAGTCAGACTTGATGAGGTGGAGTTTGAGAAGCTCACCCTAGAGGACAATTTGGCCTTGATTGCTGACTTCTCCGAGGAAGAAATAAAGGAGGTTGTCTGGCTTTGGGAGGGGTCGAAGAGCCCAGGACCAGATGGATTCAATTTGAACTTTATCAAGAAAAGTGGGGAGTTCATAAAAGATGAAGTCGTGGAAGCGGTGGTTCTCTTTCATAAGACAGGGGTAATTCCAAAGGGGTGCAACGCTTCATTTGTAGCTCTTGTACAAAAATAAGGGACCCAACTAACCTTGAGCAATATAAACCTATCTCCCTAGTAGGTGCTATGTATTAAATTATCTCAAAGGTGTTGGCAGGTAGGCTGAAGAAAGTGCTCCCAGCCATTATTGATGAGTGCCAATCGGTCTTTCTCAAGGATAGAGGGATCCTTGATAGTGTTATGTTGGCTAATGAGGTGCTAGAGGACTTAAGGAGGGGAAGGAAATCAGGGTTGTGTTTGAAGGTAGATTTTGAAAAAGTGTATGATTCAGTCAGATGGGAATTCCTTTATGACATGCTCAACAGGATGGGGTTCCATGGGAAATGGATTAAGTGGATCTAAGGATGCCTTGAGAGTGCAACTGTATCTGTGCTTGTGAATGGGAGTTCCACAGAGGAATTTAAACCGGCGAGGGGGCTAAGACAGGGGGATCCTCTAGCCCCATTCCTATTCATTGTGGTAGCTTAAGGGCTAGCTGGGCTAGTATGGCAAGCGCTGAAGGTTAATCTTCTTTCTAGTCTAAGAATCGGAAGGAACGAGGTTGAATTGGGTATGCTCCAGTTTGGTGATGATACCCTGTTTTTATGTCAGGACTCCTTCTCAAATGTTGTTACCCTAAAGTCCATCCTCAGGAGGTTTGAGCTAGCCTCAGGATTGAAGATTAATTTTCACAAGTCAAAGCTAGCAGGTATAAATGTTCCCAAAAGCAATATGGATTGTTACACGAAGACGTTAAACTGTGACCGGATGAGTGTACCTTTGAGCTATTTGGGTCTTGAAGTGGGGGGTAACCCGAGGAAGAAAAAGTTTTGGGAGCCTGTTCTGAACAAGATAAAATCCAGGCTGAACATGTGGAAAGGGAGGTTCTTATCGATGGCAGGTAGATTATGCTTAATCAAATCTATTTTGTCTGCTATACCGCTATATTATTTGTCTCTCTTTAGAGCACCGAAGGAGGTGTGTAAGAGCATTATCAGAATCCAAAGGAAGTTTCTGTGGGGTTGGGGTAAGGAGAAGAGGTCGATCTCGTGGATCAATTGGAAGGAATTGTGTAAAAACCAAGAGGAAGGTGGGTTGGGGATCAGAGAGATCTGAAAGTTCAATTATGCGTTACTGACTAAGTGGAAATGGTGTTGTATCTCCAAAGAGAAAGGGAGGTGGAAGGAGGTGTTGGATTCGAAGTATGGATTGGTAAACAATTGTGAGCAGATACAGGTGAAATACCAATCATGGTGGTTGAGAGATTTGATGAAGATATGTAGGGAGGGAGGAGGAGAAAGGTGGTTTCAAGATCATGTAGAGTGGAAACTAGGGTGGGGGAGATAAAGTCAGATTCTGGGAGGATGTGTGGGTTGGTAACTCGAATCTAAAAACCCTATTCCCAAGATTATTCTCTCTTTCGCTGAATCAAGGTCAGAAGGTGAAGGAGGTTGGAGTGTGGGAAGGTTCGATGTGGCGATGGACTTTAAGTTGGAGAAGAGTAAGGTTTGAGAGGGAAACACTGCTGGAATCAGAATTTGGTAATTATATTGCCAATGTCTATGTTATAAAGGATGTTAACGATGTTCAGGTGTGGAGTAGTGGAGAGTCTGAGTGTTACATAGTAAGGTCGGCATATGAGTGCTTAGTGGAGTCGGAAAGGGTCCCTCAAGTAGAGGTGTTTAAGCATCTGTGGAAGGTAAAGACGTTTCCCAATGTGTTGATCACTGCATGGAGGGTGCTTAGGGGCAAACTTTCGACAAGATTGGCATTGAGCAGGAGAGGGGTTCAGTTAAATTCTGCTGTATGTGTGTGTTGAAAATGGTTGTTGCCCCTTCAAGACATGTGTTTGATGAAGCCATTTGTGTAAATTTAATAATGTCTTAGGTATAGTTTAGAGGTTGTATAAAGTAGGCTTTTTGCTAGGTAACTCACCTCTTAACCCCTGACCATGTGATAAGAGCAAGCACAAATTTTCTGAAACTGTTTTTCACATGTGTTGCAAAAATACCCTCACTACATAAAAAATAAATTTGTTCTTTTCTAAATGGATAGATTCTTTTTTACTGATGCATTGAATAAGGCCTTTGAAAATTAGGTTTTGTGGATAAAGTATTTTGACTAAGTCTTCACTCTCTCAAAACGATTGTGTTTCAATAGTTAACCTTTTTTCTTTATCGTTTTGAAAAATATATCTGTTCATCTGTAAATGAATGGATTCCTTTTAGTCTGGTGCCATGTTTATCTGAAAAGATTTTTTTCGTTTTGTCCTTGCACCAGAGTGTTTGACTGAGTCTCCTTCACATAACAGATTCTCTAACTGCTTTTGAAAATAAATCTGTTCATTTTATTTCCAATTTGTTCTTTTTATAACAACTTTAACTGTTTTTTGAAAATTTGTTATAAGTTGTTTTTCTATAAAAAAAAAAAAAACTTGTTGCTGCGTTTAAAGGTGAATCATACAATTGAGAAAAAAAGTTTTACAACAGAGAATTAAGGATTTACAGAGAATTAGCATGTGTTCTTGAAAGATTTTACAAATCAAAAGTGTGCTTGTTCTTGGTTGGCTCTAAGGCTTGGTTAGAGGTGCTGCTACTGTGTGAGCAATCTGTTCTACTGGTCTAAGGCAGATTTTTGTATCCTCTATCAGGTGTATTCGTACAATATTTCAATTCTTGTATAGTGTGATTGTAAGCTCTTCTTGATAGGGTTTCTTGAAGAGTGTGTGTGCTGAAATAGTGTTTTTCAGCAAGTGTGCCAAGGTTCTTGTAGGGTTCAAGAACAATGACTGTGTAAGTGTGTTTGGTAAGTTTGTTTAGTTGATTTCACCTTGGATTAGGTGAGACTGGATGTAGCTCATTTGAGTGAACCAGTATAACTGTTGTGTGTTCATTTCTCTTCATCCATGCACTCGGTTTCTTGCTTATTTGTTAATCTGTCTAAAATTGAATCTGTTCAATTAAAAATAAATATGTTCTTTCTGGGCTTGTTCATTCTGTTCTTATTTTCTGAAAAATCAGTTTGGTTATGTTAAGAATATAAATGAACTGTTAATTACAACTGGAACAGTTTGATTGTGATAGGTTACCTAATTGATTGTCTAGCTAAAAATTGAACCTTTATCACTTGCTTAAAAATTGAAGGTCATTGATTCTGTTTTACATAATATCCTCTTAAAATCAGTGTGTGTATAGCTTGCAAATCAATCTGCATAATTTCAAGAATTACTTGACTGGTATAAACTCTTTAATACATAAACAATGTAAAAATAAATTTTTTTATTACTAAATAAATGAATTTATTTTCTGTGTACTGTGATAAAACTTGAATCTGCGCGAAAGTTTTAAAAGGTCAATTCACCCCCCCTCTTGAACTTTGACACTATTGAACCCAACAATTGGTATCAAGAGCTAGGACTTATATTTTAATCAAGTTTGTTTGTAATAATGTCTGAGTTTAAAGTGCTTTTTGTTGAGGGATCTTGAGTCAATAGACCACCTATGTTCAATGGAATGAATTATGCCTTTTGGAAAATTAGAATGAAAATTTTCATGGAATCTATTGATGCGTTAATTTGGGAGGCTGTGGTCCATGGACCCTATGTGCCAATGCAGGTTGTCAAGGATGAAAAAGTGGTAAAGCCAAGATCTGAATGGAATGAGATTAAAAGGAAGAAGGCTAAATATGATCTTGTAGCCAAGAACATCATAACCTCCTCATTAACAATGGCTGAGTTCTTCAGGGTATCCCAATGCAATTAAGCTAAGGAGATGTGGGAGGTCTTGGAAGTCACTCATGAGGGTACTGAAGATGTGAAGAGATCAAGAAAACATTCTCTCATCCAAGAATATGAATTGTTTAGAATGCAACCCGATGAGAGCATTGCTGATGTGCAGAAAAGGTTCACTCATATTATGAATCATCTTACTGGTTTGGGAAAGGAATTTGACAGAGAGGAACTCAACATAAAACTGTTGAAGTGCCTCGATAGAAGTTGGCAACCCAAGGTGACTGCCATATCAGAAAGTCGTGATCTGTCAAAGCTATCAACTGCTGCACTCTTTGGAAAATTAATGGAGCATGAGGTAGAGCTCAAGAGACTCAAAGAGCAAGAAACAGTGGAAAGAAAACCCAAAGGACTTGCAGTGAAAGCAAGTGAACATAATCAGATCAATGAGGAAAAAGAAGATGTTGAACATGATGAAACAATCAGCCTACTTACAAAGAGGTTCAGCAGATTCCTAAAGAAGAAAAGCAGGGATAGGAACCAACAGAAAAGAAGGTATCCTAAACCTAATGAATCAAATTCCTCTAACTACACTTGCTTTGGCTGTGGCAAAACAGGGCACATCAAAATGGATTGTCCAAACAATCAATCAAAGGACAAATCTGCCAGCAAGAAGGTTGAAAGGAGCAAGGGGAGAAGAGCTTACATTTCGTGGGAAGAGAATGAAGTATCTTCAACCAACAACTCTTCAACTGAGAGTGAGGAAAACAATATGTGCTTCATGGTGAAAGATGAAGGGTCAATCTCTGATTCAGTAAGTGAATTCTCTATGGAATCTGATAACTATGATCAATTGCTTGCTGCTTTCAAAGAAACACATGATGAAGCAAATAAGCTAGCTGTAATATGCAGTAAGTTGCAAAAGGTAAATAATGTGCTTGCACCTAAAGTAAAAACACTTGAGGAAGAACTGCATAAAGCCAAAACAGATTTGATAAGCCTTGAACTAACATGTTTGCATGCCTCTATTAAAACCTGTGAAAACTGCAAAAATTTGGAAAAACAAGTGGAGTATTTGCTAAAAACCCTTTTCAATTTCACTAAGGGAAGAAAGAAGCTTGAGTCTCTCCTTGACTCACAGAATGTTGTTTTCAACAAGAATGGTATTGGTTATAACCCTGGAAATGTAACCAATGTCAAAAAGCTTTCAAGTTTTTTTGTTCCAGCAAAATCAGGTTTTTCAACTTTTAACAGCGGCAAAAAGGCATCTCATGTAACCTGTTTTTACTGCATGAAATCTTTGTTTTGCAGAAAGGCAGCAAGAGAAATCAATGGTACTTGCATAGTGGCTGTTCCAAACTTATGACTGGAGATCTTACAAAATTCACTAGCTTGAAGCTCAAGGCAGAGGGACATGTAACCTATGGTGATAATAACCGAGTAAGAATTCTGGGTAGAGGCACTGTTGGAACAAGGAATTCAACCACTATTGAGAATGTGCTTTATGTAGAAGGACTCAAGCATAGCCTTCTCAATATCAGTCAACTTTGTGACGAAGGATACAAGGTGAACTTCAAGTCAAAGGGCTGCACAATCTCAAGTGACTCCTCTGGTAAGGTGTTGTTTACTGGTAAGAGAGTGAATAACATATACCTTTTGGATATCATGGAAACTAACTCTTCAAATGAGTGTTTACTGTCTAGAAGTGATGAGTCTTGGCTGTGGCACAGGAGGTTAGCTCACATACACACTAATCACTTAAATAAATTGAAATCTAAAGATCTTATTTCTGGTTTACCTAACATTAAATTTCAGGATAACAGGCTCTGTGATGCTTGTGTGAAAGGTAAACAAATCAGATCCTCTTTCAATTCAAAAGACATTGTTTCTACAAAAAATCCATTGGATGTATTGCATATGGACTTGTTTGGACCCTTTAGAGTTGCTAGCTTGGCTGGAAATTTGTATGCTTTGGTTGTTGTGGATGACTACTCTAGATTTACATGGACTCTTTTTCTTGCACAAAAAAATGATGCTTACAATGCCTTTAAGAAATTAACAAAGGTTTTACAGAATGAAAATGGTTGCTACATAAAATCCATTCGAAGTGATCATGGGGGAGAGTTTTAGAATGCTAGATTTGAGAGGTTCTGTGAGAAACATGGGATATCACATACCTTTTCAGCCCCTAGGACTCCCCAACAAAATGGTGTAGTTGAAAGGAAAAACAGATCATTGGAGGAACTAGCTAGAAGCATGTTAAATGAATCTAAGCTTCCTAAGTATTTTTGGGCAGATGCAGTCTATACTACAGCTTATGTGTTAAACAAAACCTTAATTTTAGACCCATTCTTAAGAAAACTCCATATGAATTGTATAAGGGTAGGAAACCTAGTGTGAGTCACCTTAGAGTGTTTGGGTGTAAATGCTTTATATTGAATATGGCAAAGAGAATTTAGGTAAGTTTGATGCTAAATCTGATGAAGGTGTGCACATTGGTTATGCTTTGAATGGTCATGCGTATAGAGTCTTCAATAAAAGATTGCTCATAGTAGAAGAATCAATGCATGTTGTATTTGATGAAGCTGATCATAGCATATCTAAAACTGTTGTTGATGACCTTGACTGTGATGAATTTAAATATGTTTTAAATCGAAATGAATCAATTCATATTGATACTACTGACTCACATGCTATGCAAGAACCTACTGTGTCTGCAGGTTTTGCCAAAAGAATGGAAAACCCCAAGAGATCTAACCCTTGATAATGTCATTGGGAACATTGAGAAAGGAGTATCAACTAGGAAATCCTTGAATAACTTCTGTGAAACAATGGCCTTTGTATCTCAAGTCCTCAAGGACAGTAATTGGATTCTGGCCATGCAAGAGGAACTGAATCAATTTGCTCTGGATGAGGTTTGGATTCTTGTTCCTAGAATACCTGAGATGAATATCATTGGAGCAAAATGGGTATTCAGAAACAAGATGGATGAGCATGGGGTGATTACCAGAAATAAGGCTAGGCTAGTGGCTAAAGGGTATAATCAAGAAAAAGGAATAGACTATGATGAGACATATGCACCAGTGGCTCGGCTAGAAGCTGTTAGATTGCTACTTGCCTTCTCCTGAATCAAAGGGTTCAAGCTATTCCAAATGGATGTGAACAGTGCCTTCTTGAATGGTTATATAAATGAAGAGGTATTTGTTTCACAGCCACCAGGTTTTGAAGACCATCAGCATCCAGGACACGTGTTCAAACTAAAAAAGGCTCTCTATGGGCTTAAGCAAGCTCCTAGGCAATGGTATGAGAGGCTAAGTTATTTTCTCACCTCACAAGGCTATGACAGAGGCACATCAGATAAGACCTTGTTCATCCAGAAGAAAGGGGATGACACAATTCTAGTGCAAGTATATGTTGATGACATCATTTTTTGATCAAACAATGAAGAATTGTGTGAAACTTTTGTGGAAATCATGAAGAGTGAGTTTGAAATGTCAATGATGGGTGAGTTGAACTATTTTCTAGGCTTGCAGGTCAAACAACTCAAGGAAGGTATATTCTTGAATCAAGCCAAGTATTGCAAGGATCTGCTGAGAAAATTTGAAATGGACAAGTGCAAACCAATCAGCACACCCTTCTCAACTAGCTGTCACTTGGATCATGATGAAGCTGGAATTCCTGTTGATGAAACTAAATACAGAGGACTCATAGGTTCACTACTGTATCTCACTGCGAGCAGGCCTGACATAATGTTTGCAGTTTGTATGTGTGCTCGGTTTCAATCTGCTCCGAAAGAATCACACTTCAATGCTGCCAAAAGGATTTTGAATTATTTACAAGGAACTAAAGAAGTTGGCTTGTGGTATCCAGGTAACATTTCATTGTGTTTAACTGGATATTCTGATTCAGACTTTGCAGGTTGCAAAATTGATAGGAAGAGCACCAGTGGTACCTATCACTTGCTTGGATCAAGCTTGATCTCATGGCAATGCAAAAAACAGGCATGTGTTGTTCTCTCCACTACTGAAGCAGAGTACATTGCAGCAGGGAGTTGCTGTGCTCAAACCATATGGCTAAGACATCAATTGAATGACTTTGGTATCTTACTTAACCATATACCTCTGCTGTGTGATAACACAAGTGCCATCAACTTAACCAAAAATCCTATCATGCATTCAAGAACCAAACACATTGAAATTAGGTATCACTTCCTAAGGGAACGCATATCAAATGGAACATGTAAGATTAAGTTCATTGGTACAGATTTACAGCTTGCAGATTTGTTCACAAAACCATTGGCTAAAGATAGGTTTAATTTTCTGCTCAATAAATTGGGAATTATAAATGTTAATTGTGCCTCGCAGTGAAAAATTAAAACTGTTTATTCGCAATTAAATGTGTTTATTTTTGGTACTGATATGCTTTGATGACTAGGAAAGAGAAAGTGACCTTTGACTGATTGACTAACTTAGTGGGTATTAACCATTGTACCTTTGATGGTTTTGGTCATGGTTATGTAACCGATTTGATGCATGGGCTGCTCAATTAAGGTGGGATATGTGTGCATCGTGACCCCAAATATTTGCTGCATTTTTCAAAGATTCTCTGCACAATTTCAGAGCATAAAATCTTCGTGCATATCCATTCATAACTGCTCCATCAACTCATTCATTTTACAATATAAATCTGTGTGAAAAACTGCTACCCACATTGGTTGCCCATATTCGTTACTCACCATTTAAATCACAAGAAAAATTCTGGTTCAACCATGGCTTCCTCTTCAAGACAGAAAAAGAAAAACCAGCACAAGCAAAGCACCTTTCAAGGGGTTCTAGAAAGCTGGTTCGCTGGAGATGAAGAGGGTATCTGATGTGATTCCAATAGCCACATAGAACAAGATTCTTGACACTTTGAGGAATCACCTTGAGCTGGAAAATAAAGAGGCACTTTCTTAGAAGTTGGATCATGGTTCTAAGTCAAGAACTCACCAAAACAAGTACCAATTCCCAAACTCATTTGGATGAACCAAATATTGTCAAATTGAATCAACAAAGGAATTATAAAAGAGAAGACCGAACAGAATTAAAACACAAACAAATGTACTGAACAGAATTTAGAAAACCAAAACATAGGTGCTGGAAAATTAAGGACAGCCGAACCAAAAAATGCTCAAGAACACAAGACAACAAGAGTAATTGAAAGAGAAGAAAGGAAGGAGAAGAGAATGCTCATGAAGATGGAAGATAGGTTGGATGATCACGCCACTAGAAGTATGGATGCTCCTAGATGAGTGTGGAAGCCGCCACTTGAGGAAACCATGGTCCTTCAAGATAAGACTAGAGTAGAAGCTCAAAAGCTCTCCAAATGCTCACTCCAATTTTGAGTATAGTTTCTTTAGATGAATTCAAATCTGAATTTTACAAAGGAAGCACCTCTATTTATAGCCTAAGGTGCTGAAAAATAGGTGGGAAATTTCAAATAAACTCATTTGAAATTCCCACCAAAAACAAGTCACATGGGAGGTGTGACCTTTTTCTACTATGACACCTCCCAAAAACTACACCTACACCACTCTCCTAAGTCACATGGACAATGTGACTTTATTTTACATTTTCACACACCTTTATTTAATAACCAAACCTCCTAAAACTATACAAGAGTATTTCAAAGCTTGGCCTTGCCCCTCATGGGATGGACTTGGGCTCTTTGGGCTTTGGCCTTCTTGGGCTTGGGCTTGGGCTTTGGGCTTGGGCCTCATCTTTATTTTATTTCTTCTTTTAATTTTGAGAAGACTAGAAGGAAGAACTTCAAATGTGAGGGTGGATGTCCTCTTCCTCCATTAATAAAAGCCTCCTTTATTTGATTCTCATCATACTCCTCGAGTTGGAGAGAATTCGTCCACGAATTCTGAATCCCTGCATATAACAAAGTCAGTTTAGTTTTACAATTAAAAGTGGAAGAAAAATGTAAACATGACTTATCTTTTGTAAACAATGGGATTTCAGAAAAGGAGGTTCTATAAATCGACCAAGTTGGAAAAATTTGTTTGGGAATGATGATATCTTTTGGGAAAAGGCATCTTAAATGGTGAAAACCATTAGGAGGTATGAAATCATCCCTAACACTTTTTAACCAAGATGGTGTTGAAATAGAAACCTTGGGTAATGAAAAAGATAAGGAAGGAAAACACCTTGGAGGTGAAAGGAGAAGACTCATGTCAACTTGTTCTTCTTTGTCTTTTTTATTTTGACTTGTGGGAAGTGGGTGAGTTAGGTCTTGTGTTACCTTGTTTATCTTTAAGATTTGCTTTTGTGGACAATGAAGAGCTATGTGCCCAAAACCTAAACATTTAAAACATTTGATATTTGAAGTTTTGGTAGGTGACTTAGGAGTAGAAAGATTTGTAGTAGAAACTTTGTTTGGAAACATGGTTTGTTTGGAAAAATTGGAAGGACAATTTTGAGTAGACATTTTGTTGGCATCCTTCCTAGAAGAGTTGTAGAAATTATAATCATGAGTATTTTTGAAAGTTGTTTTCAAAAGATAGGATTCTACCTTGATGGCTTGGCGAAACACTTTCTTTAAAGAAGAGTACTCATTTAATTCTACAATTTCTCTAATATCTCTTCTCAAACCACGTACAAACCATTTTAGCTTTGACTCTTCATTAGCATGCATATTCATTTTAGTCAAAGTTGTTTCAAAATCTTTAATGTATTCTTCTACCATCCTATGTCCTTGAGGAAGCCTTTGGAACTTCAACAAGTGTTCCTTCCTAGAAGGAGGAACAAACCTCGCGCGCATACACTCTTTCAAAGCATTCCAAGAAACCACGGGAGGTTTCTTGCGATATATAATGTCCATTACAATTTTATGCCACCATTCTTTGGCATAGCCCAAAAAGGATAAAGAAACTATTCTAAGTTTTTGGTCATCTTGGACCTTATACACATGAAAATAATGGTCAACCTTAGTCTCCCATTCTAAATACACATTAGGATCACTATCACCATTAAAACTAGGGACTTTTTTACAAGCAATGTTGAACACTTGGTGATATCTTTGGTCACGGTTATAGCTCTCTTCATGAGAATGATGGTGATGCCTCCTTCTTCTATGTTCTTCTTCACCAAGGACTGAAGCTTTGGAAGGAGAATGCTGTTTGTAAGATGCACCACTTGAATAGCCAGCCATTTTGCAAATAAAAAACAGCAAACACACAAAAACAGCAAACAAGTTAAGAAACAAAATTAGCAAAAACAGTGAGCTTGGCAATGAAACTGCCGAAGTGAAATGAGGCTGAAAAAAGAGATCACTCTCAAAGAAATAATGTTCTTGCACCAATCTGATCTTGAGGCCTTGGAATCCTCAAATGAAATATGTCAAAGCAAGCACACCAATCTTAAGAGCAAACCACCACAAAACCAAAGAAACAATAAAGACAAACAAGAAAAGGTATAAGCAAGGAAAGGTAATTGCAAAAGGAAAACTATATGTAAGACAAACTCAAAGAATAAGAATGAAAGACAATCAAGAAAATAAAGAACTCAATGAGAAAAGTAGGCACACAAAAGAATACCTAAGGAAAAGCACTAGAGTAGATGAAGAAAACAAAAATATTAGCTACTGGAAAAAAAAAAAAAAAAAAAATTTATGCAAACTGTGCTTGATATTCACTGATTTAACTGGAACGTTGTAGAGCGAACTGGATTATGAAATTTATACCACAGAAACTTCAAGATGTTAACTCAAAAATGGCACTGGAATCAATTAAAAACAGTAAGCCAATTGAGAGAAATAAATTTTTTAAAATCACTGCCAGATTACCGTATTTTTTTCGGCAGGAATGTACACTTTTTTTATTTTATTTATCATTTTTTGTGTACTTCATATTTTTGAATGATTCTTTTTTCTATTCTTTTCTAACACTTTGAATATCTCAAATCCAGAATTTCAGAATTTTACAGTACGTAAATCAGTTGCAATAAGGAAAAAACAGTAAGCACTCTTTTCAGAAACAGAGGAATCCTAATAGGAATAAAAAACAGAATGATGAACTAGCAAAGACATAATAGAAAATGATGTATTGGAACTTGTATAGGTCTAGAATACAAGTATGAACTCAATGCTAAAAAGAAAATGCACAAAGGATCAACATCAATTCAGAAAAAATATATGACACCAAAGCAAGAAACAATCAAAACAAAAAAAGTACTACTAGAAGTAATGACATATATGGAATAACATGACTTAAGACAAAACTTGACATGATTCAAAAATTAAAAGACACAACACAAATTGTAACAAATGAAAGGAAGCTTAAGGTAAACTCTAGGAAGGATAATGCCATTCCAAAAGAGCAACCATACTCATAAGAATTATGAGTGCCATAAACCTTTACACAAACACTTGGAGCAAAAGAAAAACAGCAAGAATACTCAATTAAAATTCTAAAACAGCAACTAAAATTGCAAGAAATTAAAGAGCTCTTGAAATTAAAGTGCACACAACTCAACAATTAACAAGAATGAACCTAAGACTCATGATACCACATGATGTGATTCCAATAGCCACATAGAACAAGATTCTTGACACTTTGAGGAATCACCTTGAGCTGGAAAATAAAGAGGCACTTTCTTAGAAGTTGGATCATGGTTCTAAGTCAAGAACTCACCAAAACAAGTACCAATTCCCAAACTCATTTGGATGAACCAAATATTGTCAAATTGAATCAACAAAGGAATTATAAAAGAGAAGACCGAACAGAATTAAAACACAAACAAATGTACTGAACAGAATTTAGAAAACCAAAACATAGGTGCTGGAAAATTAAGGACAGCCGAACCAAAAAATGCTCAAGAACACAAGACAACAAGAGTAATTGAAAGAGAAGAAAGGAAGGAGAAGAGAATGCTCATGAAGATGGAAGATAGGTTGGATGATCACGCCACTAGAAGTATGGATGCTCCTAGATGAGTGTGGAAGCCGCCACTTGAGGAAACCATGGTCCTTCAAGATAAGACTAGAGTAGAAGCTCAAAAGCTCTCCAAATGCTCACTCCAATTTTGAGTATAGTTTCTTTAGATGAATTCAAATCTGAATTTTACAAAGGAAGCACCTCTATTTATAGCCTAAGGTGCTGAAAAATAGGTGGGAAATTTCAAATAAACTCATTTGAAATTCCCACCAAAAACAAGTCACATGGGAGGTGTGACCTTTTTCTACTATGACACCTCCCAAAAACTACACCTACACCACTCTCCTAAGTCACATGGACAATGTGACTTTATTTTACATTTTCACACACCTTTATTTAATAACCAAACCTCCTAAAACTATACAAGAGTATTTCAAAGCTTGGCCTTGCCCCTCATGGGATGGACTTGGGCTCTTTGGGCTTTGGCCTTCTTGGGCCTGGGCTTGGGCTTTGGGCTTGGGCCTCATCTTTATTTTATTTCTTCTTTTAATTTTGAGAAGACTAGAAGGAAGAACTTCAAATGTGAGGGTGGATGTCCTCTTCCTCCATTAATAAAAGCCTCCTTTATTTGATTCTCATCAGTATCAATGCCTACATTCACGAGATGAGCAGAAAACATATTAACATACCCAAGGTGTTGGATTTCAAATGGCTGAAATCTGAAAAATTGGCTGAAACAAGGTCTGCACTGAAGCACCAGAAACTGAAAAAGCTGTTGGAATTAACTGGTAATGTATACCCTGATTTAGTTAAGGTGTTTTACACAAATCTAACATTGGATGGAAAGAACATTGTATCCTATGTGAAAGGAATCAAAATGAAGGTCACCAGTGAAGTCTGGAATTCAGTGGCTGGAATCAAATATTTTGGTCTAAAGGTTGGAAAAGGGAACACAAGTGGGATTCAGGAGTTCAACAAAACTCAGTATTACAAAAGCTGTATGAGGAACCCTGCCCAGAGCATAAGCAGATTCCATGCAGGTAATCTGAACCTAACACCACGACTTGTTGCCTACATAATAGCTTGGCAACTCATCCCACGAGGTACAAATCATGTTGTTCTACATGAAGAGGATTTAATCCTTTTATATTGCATCATGAATCTGATCAAGGTTAACTGGGTGTATATCATCAATGAACATATGCTGAAATCCAAAAGATTAACTGATTATCGCTTTCGTTATGATATACTTGTTTCAAAATTGATTGACTACTTTGGCATTGACACTTCTAATGAGCGAAATGAAACCATCAAAGCTGTAAGTGAGATTGATAACTCAACTCTCACAGAAATGGGGTTTCATAAAGTGGAGGACAGTTGGGTGATTCTCAAAGGCAAGGATCCTCAAGAAAAACATGGAGCCTCAAACCTCAACAATGAAGATGGAAATGAGGTTGTTCCCATGGAAGATGACACGGTTCAAGCTGCAGAACACTCATGCTATGTTATCCATCACTCCTACGGGAAAGAGCCATCTGCTGATCATGCTAGAAGTCAAAGGATAAGTTCTCCATCTGTAGAAATCAGAGGAGATTCACCAGCTCCCCAATCAATGCATGAAGAAGCTGCTGCAACTCATCAAAATGCTATTGTTGCCTATCAAACCCCAGAGTACAGAGGTGAACCCTTATCCATGTTTGAAAGGAAAATTCTGTATCGCCTTGATGCCATGACAGCAGAACAAAAGGCATACTTTGAGACAACTCAAGCACGGTTTCAACACCTTGATGATCAAATTGAAGGAGTTCAGTTTCAGCTTGTAGAGTTATAATACAAAGATTATAAGTATCTTGCTTTCCATGCTTTCCATTTATCCGTTTATATTTCTGTAATGTTGAAAAAATTTTATTTGTTTTCTGGACTGTTATGGTTGTGTTTCTGTTTTATCTTTCTCTATGCTTAAATGCTTGGTGCAGTACAGGTTCTTAAAGCAACAGAGCTATGGGGATTTGTCTCCATCAAACAGGGGGAGATTGTTGAAGATAGTTGTTGTCCCGTCAAGACATGTGTTTGATGAAGCCATTTGTGTAAATTTCATGCGTATTTATAACAGCTTTAACTGTTTTTTGAAAATCTGTTATAAGTTGTTTTTCTATAAAAAGAAAACTTGTTCCTGCGTTTAAAGGTGAATCATACAATTGAGAAAAAAAAATTTACAACAGAGAATTAAGGATTTATAGAGAATTAGCATGTGTTCTTGAAAGATTTTACAAATCAAAAGTGTGCTTGTTCTTGGTTGGCTCTAAGGCTTGGTTAGAGGTGCTGCTACTGTGTGAGCAATCTGTTCTACTGGTCTAAGGCAGATTTTTGTATCCTCTATCAGGTGTATTCATACAATATTTCAATTCTTGTATAGTGTGATTGTAAGCTCTTCTTGATAGGGTTTCTTGAAGAGTGTGTGTGCTGAAATAGTGTTTTTCAGCAAGTGTGCCAAGGTTCTTGTAGGGTTCAAGAATAGTGGTGTAAGTGTGTTTGATACGTTTGTTTAGTGGATTTCACCTTGGATTAGGTGAGACTGGATGTAGCTCATTTAAGTGAACCAATATAACTGTTGTGTGTTCATTTCTCTTCATCCCTGCACTCGGTTTCTTGCTTATCTGTTAATCTGTCTAAAATTGAATTTGTTCAATTAAAAATAAATTTGTTCTTTCTGGGCTTGTTCATTATGTTCTTATTTTCTGAAAAATCAGTTTGGTTATGTTAAGAAGATAAATGAACTATTAATTACAACTGGAACAGTTTGATTGTGATAGGTTACCCAATTGATTGTCAAACTAATAATTGAACCTTTATCACTTGCTTAAAAATTGAAGGTCACTGATTATGTTTTACATAATATCCTCTCAAAATCAGTGTGTGTATAGCTTGCAAATCAATCTGCATAATTTCAAGAATTACTTGACTGGTATAAACGCTTTAATACATAAACAGTGTAAAAATAAATTTGTTCATTACTAAATAAATCAATTTATTTTCTGTGTACTAAATAAAACTTGAATTTGCGCGAATGTTTTAAAAGGTCAATTCACCCCCCCCCCCCCCTTTTGAATTTTGACACTATTGAACCCAACAGTGTGTTGTGCGAAACCGTGGATGAATCTTACCAACACCTTTTTATAGAATGTAAACATGCTTGGCATGTTTGTGTTAGAATAGATGGCTTTAAACTAGATGGGGGTGAATTGTTTAAAGAGAATTTTCGTAAACTTTTAAAATAAGAATGAATTTATCTCGGGAAACAATTGATTCAGAAATTCAGTTCGCCAAAACAGCAAGCAAAAGTTGCAGTACCAGAAAAACAATCGGTTGTTTCGCAGAAACAATCGGTTGTTTATACCAGCAAACAACAAAATAAAACTGAATTTAAAGAGTTAGAGATAGAGAGATTGTACACAGTTGTTTATACTAGTTCACTCCAAACCCAGAGCTACATCCAGTCTTCTCAGAACCCTGAGGAAATCCACTAAGCAACCACACCTTGATCACTTACACAATAACCAAGAGAATGACCTTGAACACCTCAAGAAACACACTCTCCTTGGTCAACACACTTACACCAAGATTGCTGATCTTGATCCCCTCAAGAACACACAGCCAATCTTAGCAAACACAGAAACAAAACTTGTCTTTACAGAGAGTACAAGGATTACACTTGTTACAGAAGATAATCTAAAATCAATACAAGCAGAATCCTATTCCACAACTTTGATCAATCACACACTCTTAGCAATCTCAGCTCTTTGAAAAACTCAAAAACTCTTAGCAAAAACTTGTCAAAGATTGATTGTCAAATCTGTTTTTCTGAATTTATTCAAAGATGTAGTTTGTTATCAAATCTTAACAAACTCTTAAATTGCATTAAAAGATTGGTCAAAGCATTTAATGACTGGAGCGTAAGCAGTTAAAACATTTAAAGCTCAGTCAAAGATAAAACAGTTTTTTCTGTTATGGTCCCAAAACAAACAATCGGTTGTTTCCTCGAATCAATCGGTTGTTTTGGTTCATAACAGTTCAACCATTTTAAAAACAGTTTTCAATTTTTTTTCTCAAAACACCTAAGTATAAACAATCGGTTGTTTCGACAAAACAATCGGTTGTTTTAACTTAGTTTGAAAACATTTTAGTTTCACAAAGATTGAGATGTTTATGCTTTAGATCTAATCAAAGGGTGGATTACAACATTCAAACTACCCCAGAACTAACCTAAACCAGCAAAACAACATCAAGCACAGCAAATGTTTCAACATCCTTCAAAGGATTTGGATTCTTCAAAGCTTGAACACCACTTGGTTCAACAATCTCCCCCTATTTGATGAAGACAAATCTCTTATGCTTGTGTTGTACTTGATCAATCTGAAGCAGTTCCTGCAAGATACAGTTTTGAACAAAGCATAGAACTTCTGATATTTGGTTAGCACAGATAAACAGTAATAAACTTCAGAACTAAATATCAGAAAAAATATTACACATTACACATCCCAAATTGTTTTAACAACAATAAAAAGAAACTTAAACACAGCAGAAACACAACATATATCTCCCCCTATTTGTCTCACAAATAGACAAAGATAAGAGATAAAAACAAGATATAGTTTTGATTACATCAGAATTAAAGCAGTAACAACAAAAAGAAAGAAATTTTAAAAACCATATATAACAGCAAGAAAACAATCGATTGTTCTGATAACCAATCGGTTGTTTTGCCTTCATTCTTCTTCATCAGCAAACTGAAGATCAAAGATTTGGTTTTGGACAGCTTCAATCTGTTCATCCAGAGTCATAAATCTTGCGTCCATGTTGTCAAACCTGGTGTCAATCCTTTGAAAATTACTAACACAGAGATCATGGACGCTTCTTTGATTTTCAGCAAAGCTATCAAGCCTATTCACCATGAGTCTTTCAAAAGAAGACATGGTTTACATCCTTTCTCCTTGATTTCCAGCACCAGCACTTGGTTCAGCATCTTGATAATCTTCAGGTGCATCTTCATGTTGAACATCCATATCAGCAGGTTCATCTTGTTCAAGATTAGCAGCACCACAAGATGAGGCACCATGATCACCATCCTTGCTTATCCATTTTCCACCTACTTTTGTAAAACCCATTTTGCTGAGTGATCCATTGTTCAACTCTTGAGTTGACTTAACCAACTCAGATGTTTTATCTTCAAGGTTAACTTCAAAATAGAGTAGAAATTTATATACCAAAACAACATATGGATAATGATAATCACCTAACCTCACGGCTTTTTGCATGTGCTTTTTGATGATGTGGATCCAATTGATTTTGATTTTCTTGGTGATGCAGAAGATATATACCAGATCTTCTTTAGTTAGAACAGAATGATCACTCCTCATTGGAGTTAGAATCCAAGTTACAATGAGAGCAAGCAATCTCTCATCAAGCTTTAGACCTCCAACCGAGCATGTACTTACTTGAGCATGTTGATTCTTCAAGCAACTCTTGTAGAATTGGATTTTGTTAAAATCCTCCACCACTCCAAGGTTTCCCTTTTTGATTCTAAGACCAGAGAACTTGAGACCAGCAACAGCAGTCCATACTTCATGAGTTATCTCCATTTCTACACCCTTCACATAAGAAACTAGATTGTTTCCCTCAAACTTTAGGTTTGTGTAGAACACCCTCACCAAATCTGGATATATGTTTCCCTTCATCTCCAGGAACTTTCTGAGAGATTGATCTTTGAGCAACCTTCTCACATTATCAAGCTTTTGACTTTTCAGCCAATTAAAGCATACAACCTTGGGGTTGTTTATCTTCTTGATACTTGTTTCATACCTATACTTCTCAATAAGATCATTGTCTCCAGAAAACCAGCCTTCTAGCCTTCCTCCAGACCTTACAACCCTAGTTTTGACTCTCTTTGAGGTTGGAGGAGTTGATTCCATGATGGCAGAGAAGAACTCACTTCACAGATTTTTGCAAGAGATGTTGCAATTGGTTGTTCTTGTGGAAGAGATCAGCTGAACCAGTTTTTATAGCAGAAAAAGAATCAATTAGCATTCAATTCTATTCAGTGGGTACCTGATTTTCAGAGAGAGATACTTGACTCTGCTCTGCACAAAAAACGTCAGAAAAAGCTGAGAATCACATGGTCTTCACATGTGATCTTTGACTAGACATTAAGGCTCTTGAATTTCCAAGATTTTGGAATATTTTCCTTTATGACTATTGTAACTTCTCTCTGAACATAATCAGCTTTCAACACAGATTCTTTGACCAAGATTCTGTCTTTGAATTGATCTGCAATGGATAGAAATTTAAAATAGCAATTAAAACAATTTCTTCATAATGCTGCCAGACCCAAAACAATCGGTTGTTTCGAAGAAACAATCGGTTGTTTTTCTACAACAGTTTAAAACTGTTTTTGAATTTTAACCATGAGCAGAAGGATTTCAAAGTAGATGACATTGATCAATATAAAAAGATTGTTTAACCATGAGAAAGAACAAAAATTAAAAAAAAATAAAGGAAAGTCTTATCCTTATTTTAATTCTTCAATGAGTTATGTGCTTTATGATCAAAAAGCCTCTTTTCACTGTTGAGGTTTGTACCGATCAGGTAATCGGAAGTGATGACGTGGGAGCAAGCGATAATATAGGCGTGTTGAACGGGACACCTGGCTGACAGAAGGGAAGCACATCGGGAAATCTGTGTAGTCTCCAATTGTTGGCTTGGCGTTCTCCGATCTCTAGTATGTATAATCGGCGGTCACCAGGCTTGCGTCATAGTCGTCGTATATGAGCTTTAGCCGATCAAGTTGTTAGAGACCGTCGAAAGGGGCATATCGCCGAAAGATCAAGAAGGCTTGCTTAAGGCTTTCAAGGGGTACAAGTACGAAGGACGAGGTTATCAGATGATCATTCCCTAGCCAGAGGTCGAGGCAAGGGAACAGTTTCCCAGAACATGCATGATGTGCAAGTGAAGCAAATTGTGATAGCGGCAGGCGAGACCACAGAGAAGGTGTGCATGGTGACACCCCGTACTCGCCGCTTAAGGGGTCGCGCTCCAAGGAAGCTATGCACCAAGTTACTCCTCGCATGGGTAACTTAGTCGAATAGCTTGAAGAGTAGAGGTGACGCTCAAGTAGAAGGGGGCTCCAGATGGTGACACGTGTATAGCTGGATTGGAGCCACGTGTCCAAAGGTGTAACCGTCAGGAGAGAGAAAGTGCTCAGGTATATAAGGAACTCTTAACAGACTTTGAGGTACGCTTTTCAGAACACTGAGATTCACTGCGCACGGTTCCTTGAGTTTTGATATTCTCTCTGAGTATTTGGTGATTCCGTCATTGACTTGAGCGTCGGAGCGCGATCGGCCGCAGCGGCGCCACTCTGTTTTCTGCAGGTTCTTGCGAAGAATCGAGACGCAAAGGACATAAGCTAACGTGGTGTGAAACTAATCGAGAAGGAGAAACCTTTGACGTGGCAAGGCTCTTGCACTCAGGTCAACCGGCAGGATCATCAGGCGACCACCGTGGGGCCGTGTAAAACGTGTTTCCCATCCACAACGTGAGTTCTTGAAGTTTTTGCGGTTCTTGTGTGGTTGTGTGCTGGTACAACCATTTTCAGCGTTTTTCATCGTTTGTTCGAGCTTTCAATCGGTAGTTTGACGTTTTCCACCGTTTGTTCGAGTTTTCAATCGGTAGTTTGAAGTTTTCCACCGTTTGTTCGAGCTTTCGATCGATTTCTTGAAGTTTCTTACCGTTTGTACGAGTTTTAATCGGTGAATCGAAGTTTTTATCGTTCGTTCGAGTTTCTGACCGGTGAATCGGGAGTTTTGGTGGAGAAGCGGTAGGTTCGTGTTGAGATTGCAAGTTTCTGTGGAGGTTTTTGCATCCGAATCCATTCCATGCTGTTGTGGTTGCGTTCTTGGCAGTTCTTTGGAGTTTAAGAGTTTTTGACCGATTGATTGCTGGATCGATCGTTCTGCTGGTGAAGGTTTTGGTCGCTAAAGTTTGATTTGTTGATTTTTCATGAGAAATATGAGAAGTACGCGTTCAAGTCCCGTTGTGCTAGCTGCTGCAGAAGGCGCCATGACCATGGCGCAAATGATGGAGATCATGCGCACGTTGCAGGCAAATGTGGAGGCATCGCACATAGAGCAGGCGAAGATGCATGAAGACCTGGTCGCCTCTCAGGCCAGAAATGAAGAGCTCAGCAAGGTCACTGAGGAATTGCGTCAAGCTCTTTACGAGCAGAGAGGCCGCGCAGCTGTTGAGAAAGTTGTACCGTCATCGCCACCGCGCCTTTTTTCGATGTCGTTCGCTCAGGCGATCACGGACAAGCCGATCCCTACGAGCGTGGTACCTGTGAAAACTTCTTTCACCGGCGTGGAGTGATGGAGATCAAGCTCAAGAGGACATGGAGGCCAATCAACAAGATCAAGAAGAGGTAGAGGCACAAATGGAGGACGCCCATAGGGGTCAAAGCCCACCTCAAAGGCTTACAAGAAGCATGTTCAAAGCTTTAGGAGCTAGGGGACATTTATTTTCTCTTTTTGTAATTTCTTTGGTTAAAGGTGCTTAGAGGGAAACATTAGAAACCTCTTTTGTTATAGCATCTTTTAGGTTTTAGTTAGGAGCTTTAGGAGGGGGGGTGCGTTAGTAGATAGGTGTAGGAGTAGAATAGCAGGTGCCAAAGTGAAGGAAGAAGTCACACCTTCCTCATGCCTTGTAAATAGGCGCCGATTCTAGATTGTTTTAGGGGGGGAAATTTGAATTGTTTAGCTTGCATTTTCAGCACCTTAGGCTATAAATAGAGGTGCTCTCTTTGTAAATTTCAGATTTGAATTTTAGAGAAAAGAAACTATACTCAAATTTTGAGTGATCATTGGAGAGCTTTTGAGCCTTCTTCTCTAGTCTTATCTTGAAGGATCCATGGTGTCCTCAAGTGGCGGCAGCACACTCATCTAGGAGCAACCATCCTTCTAGTGGCGTGATCATCCAACCATACATCCATCTTCATAAGCACTTTCTTCTCCTTCCTTTCTTCTTTTGTTATTTCCTTCTCTTAGCTTGTTTCCTTGTTGATTTTGGTTCGAAAGTTTCAGTTTTAATTGTGTTGCTTCGGTTCTTTTGTTGTTCTTGGCTGTTCTTCATCTTTCTTCTTCATTTTCCAGCTTTTAGTTCGGTACATTTTAATTTCCAGCATTCTATTTCAGTTTGCTTAGCTTTTGTGCCTTTTTGTTCAGTTCAATTTGACTATAATTGGAACTTCCATATGAGTTTGTGTTTTGGCACTAGTTTTGGTGAGTTCTTGTTCATAGAACCTTGATCCATTTATATGATAAAGTGCCTATCTCATAACCAACTCAAGATGATTCCTAAGAATGTCAAGAATCATTCTAATTGTGCTAGTGGAATCACATCATGTGGTATCATGAGTTTAGGTGTGTTCTTGTTTAATTTTTTAGTTGTGTAGCACTTTATTTCAAGAGCTCTTTTAATTTCTTGCAATTTAAGTTTCTGTTTTAGGCCTATTTTGAGTTTACTTGCTGTTTTTAATTCTTTTGCCTATCATATGTTTGAGTATTTTCCTTTTTGAATCATGTCAAGTTTTGTCTTAGTCATGTTATTCCATAATTGTCATTACTTCTAGTAGTACTTTTATTGTTTTTTATTGTTTCTTGCTTTAGTGTCATATAATTTTCTGAATTGATATTGATCCTTTGTGCATTTTCTTTTTAGAATTGAGTTCATACTTGTATTCTAGACCTATACAAGTTCCAATACATCATTTTCCATTATGTCTTTGCTAGTTCATAATTCTGTTTTTTTATTCCTATTAGGATTCCTCTGTTTCTGAAAAAAAAAGTGCTTACTGTTTTTCCTTATTGCAATTGATTTACGCACTGGAAAATTCTGAAATTCTGGATTTGTGATATTCAAAGTGTTAGAAAAGAGTAGAAAAAAGAATCATTCAAAATTTCAAAGTACACAAAAAATGATAAATAAAATAAAAAAAGTGTACAATTCTGCCGAAAAGAATACGGTAATCTGGCAGCGATTTTGAAAAATTTATCTCAATTAATTGGCTTACTCTTTTTAATTGATTCCAGTGCCATTATTTATTTAACATCTTGAAGTTTCTGTGGTTTAAATTTCATAATCCAGTTCGCTCTACATCATTCCAGTTAAATCAGTGAATATCAAGCACAGTTTGCATTAAAAAAAAATTTCCAGTAGCTAAATTTTTGTTTTCTTCATCTACTCTAGTGCTTTTCCTTAAGTATTCTTTTGTGTGCCTACTTTCTCATTGAGTTCTTTATTTTCTTGATTGTCTTTCATTCCTTACTCTTTGAGTTTGTCTTACATATAGTTTTCCTTTTGCAATTACCTTTCTTTGCTTATACCTTTTCTTGTTTGTCTTTATTGTTTCATTGGTTTTGTGGTGGTTGCCTTTGAGATTGGTGTGCTTGCTTTGACATCTTTCATTTGAGGATTCCAAGGCCTCAAGATCAGATTGGTGCAAGGACATTATTTCTTTGAGAGTGACCTATTTTTCTGCCTCAATTCACTTCGGCATTTTTGCTTAAAACACTCACTGTTTTTGCTAATTTTTGTTTCTTAACTTGTTTGCTGTTTTTGTGTGTTTGCTGTTTTTTATTTCCAAAATGGCTGGATTTTCAAGTGATGCATCATACAAGCAGAATTCTCCTTCCAAAGCTTCAATCCTTGGTGAATTACATGAAGCTCAAAGAACCATTAGACGCTTGGAGGAGAAATTGCAAAAGATGGAGGTGCAACAAGCTAGACCATCTCCTTCAATTCATGATGAGCATCATAGACCTTCAACAAGAGCTTCTTCCAATGATTTTGGCCGTGAAGATGAGCATAGGAGAAGGAGAACTCCACCCCAAGTCCATGGACAAAGACATCATCACCAAGGGGAAAGAACTCACTACGGCAATGGCTTCTATCATGATGCAAAGTCTAGGCTTCCTTCGGTCAAGCTACCTTGTTTTAATGGCTCTAGTGATCCTAATGTATATTTAGATTGGGAGGCTAAGTGTGAACAAATATTTGAGATCCATGAGATCCAAGATGAGCATAAGCTTAAGCTAGCCACCCTAGAGTTTAGTGATTATGCCATGAAATGGTGGCATGGAATTGTAAAGGACATTATCTATCACAAGGGTCCTCCCGTGGACTCTTGGAACTCTTTAAAGGATCATATGCGCGCTAGGTTTGTGCCCCCACATTTTAGGAAAGACCTCATGTTGAGACTCCAACGGTTTCAACAAGGCACGCTAAATGTGGATGAATATTATAAGGAGCTTGAGACGCTTGTGCTTAAAATTGAATTAGAAGAAAGTGAGGAAGCTATGATTGCTAGGTTTGTGAGTGGTCTTAGGAAGGATATTCAAGACATTGTTGAGTTACAAGAGTATTCATCATTGGGCTCTTTAGTTCATCTTGCAATGAAGGTGGAAGCCCAACTTGCTAAGAAAAACTCTTTCAAAAATGCTTCCAATGATGGATACTACTCCAAGTCTTGGAGAAACAAAAATTCTTTTTCTAAACATCCTTCCAAAGATTCTTCTTTCAAACCCAAGGAAAGTAAGCCATCTACTTCTAGTCCTAAGTCTCCCACTAGAACATCCAATACTAAATGCTTTAAATGTATGGGTTATGGTCATATAGCTGCAAATTGTCCTTCCAAACGAAGTATGTACATGCAGGAGGGCATTGTAGTTACTGAGCATGATTCGGATTCTCCTAATCATTCATTGCATTCTCATGCATCTAGTGAGGAAGAGAGCGAATGTCCACTTGAAGGGGACTTGTTAATTGTGAGAAGACTTCTTGGACAATTTTCACAACCTTTTGATGAAAGTCAAAGGGAAAATATTTTCCATACAAGATGTCTTATTCAAAACAACATTTGTTCCTTGATAGTGGATGGGGGTAGTTGTGCAAATGTGGCTAGTACAAGAGTAGTAGATAAGCTTGGATTGCCTACTATCTCTCATACAAAGCCCTACAAATTACAATGGCTTAGTGAAGTAGGAGAAATAATTGTTAATAAACAAGTCCTCATCCGTTTCTCCATTGGCAAATACAAAGATGAGGTATTATGTGATGTTGTGCCCATGGAAGCCACTCATGTTCTTTTGGGAAGGCCTTGGCAATTTGATAGAAAAGTTTTACATGATGGCTTTACCAACAAACTATCTTTTGAATTCCATGGTCACAGGGTTACTTTAAAATCTCTCTCTCCAAGAGAAGTCCATGAGGACCAAGTTATCATGAAGAAAAAGAGGTTGAGTGAAAAAGATAAAAAAGATAAAAAAGATAAGAGTTCTAAGCCTACACTCCTTGTGTCTAGGCGTGACATTGAAAGGGAAATAGTGACTCATCATCCTCATTTCTTAGCCATCCCTAGAACTCTTAGAGTAGAATCACTTGTTGATAGTCCTCATTGCTTGGAAAATTTGGTAGAAGAGTTCGAAGATGTGTTTCAAGATCCTCCAAATGGACTTCCACCTTTGAGAGGGATTGAGCACCAAATTGATTTGATACCAGGCTCTTCTTTACCAAACCCTCCAGCATATAGGACCAATCCAAGTGAAACCAAGGAAATTCGCCAACAAGTTGAGGCTTTGATTGAGAAAGGGTGGGTGCAAGATAACATGAGTCCTTGTGCTATGCCTATCATCTTAGTGCCAAAAAAGGATGGCACATGGCGAATGTGTTCGGATTGTAGGGCCATCAATAACATAACAATTAAGTATAGGCATCCCATACCTAGACTAGATGATTTGTTGGATGAATTACATGGTTCAAAAATATTTTCAAAGATTGATCTTAAAAGCGGCTACAATCAAATCCGTATCAAACCGGGTGATGAATGGAAGATGGCTTTTAAGACCAACTTTGGTTTATATGAGTGGTTAGTTATGCCTTTTGGCCTAACTAATGCACCAAGTACTTTCATGCGCCTCATGCATCATGTTCTTAGACCTTTCATTGGTAAGTTTGTTGTTGTTTACTTTGATGACATTCTCATTTATAGCTTATCTTTGAATGACCATAGGTTGCATGTTAGGCAAGTTTTAGAAACCCTTAGGAAGGAACATTTGTATGCTAACCTTGCTAAATGTATGTTTGCTCTTGATCATATAGAATTCCTAAGGTTTGTTGTGAGTTGTAAAGGGGTCCATGTGGACAAAACAAAGGTGGTGGCCATTCAAAATTGGCGTACACCAAAATCTTTAAATGAGGTCCGAAGTTTTCATGGACTTGCTTCTTTCTATAGAAGCTTTGTCCCAAAATTTGGTACCATTGCCGCACCACTCAATGACATAGTGAAAAAGGATGTGGTCTTTCATTGGGGAGAAGCACAACAAAATGCTTTTGACACTTGGAAAGAAAAATTGACTAATGCTCCCATCTTGGCCCTTCCTAATTTCATTAAGACATTTGAGATTGAGTGTGATGCTTCAAGCATAGGTATTGGGGCTGTTCTCCTTCAAGAGGGCCACCCCATAGCCTATTTTAGTGAGAAATTGAAGGGAACTCATCTCAATTATTCCACCTATGATGAGGAATTATATGCACTTGTTAGGACTTTGTTTACTTGGCAACACTATCTTTTTCCCAAAGAGTTTGTGATACATAGTGATCATGAATCTCTTAAATATTTGAAAAGCCAAAACAAACTTAACAAGAGGCATGCTAAGTGGGTGGAATTCATTGAGCAATTTCCTTATGTGATCAAACACAAGCAAGACAAAGTAAATATTGTGGCGGATGCTCTTTCTAGAAGATACACTTTGCTAAATCTTTTAACCTCTCAATATCTTGGTTTTGATCACATTAAGGAACTTTATCATGATGACCTTGATTTTTCTCTCATCTATCAAGAGTGTCTTAAGGGAGGACACAAAGACTTTTTTTATTCAAAATGGCTTTCTTTTAAAAGGAAAACGTCTTTGTCTTCCTCAATGCTCTATTAGATTATCTCTTGTTAGAGAAACTCATGAGGGGGGTTTAATGGGACATTTTGGGGTTGCTAAAACTTTGGATGTGTTGCATGAACATTTCTTTTGGCCTCATATGCATAAACATGTTCATAGTTTGTGTGATAAATGCATAGCTTGCCGTAAAGCTAAGTCTAAAATGCATCCCCATGGTCTATATACTCCTCTTCCTATCCCTTCAATGCCTTGGGTAGATATATCTATGGATTTCATCTTAGGCTTACCCAAGACATCAAAGGGAAAAGACTCCATTTTTGTGGTAGTGGATCGTTTTTCAAAGATGGCTCACTTTATTCCTTGCCACAAAGTGGATGATGCATGCCACATTGCAAACCTCTTCTTCCAAGAAGTGGTTCACTTGCATGGGATTCCTAGGTCTATAGTGTCCGATAGAGATCCCAAGTTCTTGAGTCACTTTTGGAAGACCTTGTGGGGCAAGCTTGGGACTAAGCTTTTATTTTCTACCACTTGCCACCCACAAACTGATGGTCAAACCGAGGTGGTGAATAGAACTTTGGGACAACTATTGAGATGTTTTATTTCGGGGAATCCTAGAGTGTGGGAGAATTTACTACCCCATGTTGAGTTTGCATATAATCGTGTAGTAAATTCTACCACCTCACATTCTCCTTTTGAGGTGGTCTATGGGTTTAATCCACTAACACCTCTTGATCTTCTTCCTATTCCCCTTCTTGGAGATGTCTTGTGCAAAGATGGGGATGAAAAGGCTTCTTTTGTGAAAATTTTGCATATAGACATCAAAAAGAGAATTGAGAAGAAGGTTGGCAAGTATGCTGAACTTGCCAATAAAAGGAGAAAAGCATTGTTGTTTGATGAGGACGATTGGGTTTGGCTTCACTTGAGGAAGGATCGCTTTCCTACTCAAAGGAAGTCCAAACTAATGCCTCGAGGGGATGGACCTTTCCAAATCCTCAAGAGGATTAATGACAATGCTTATGAGTTAGATATGCCTGATACATTCTTAGGTAGTCATACTTTTAATGTCAGCGATCTAACTCCTTTTTCTGTAGGTCTCCAGAATTCGTGGTCGAATTCTCTCCAACTCGGGGAGTATGATGGAGATCAAGCTCAAGAGGACATGGAGGCCAATCAACAAGATCAAGAAGAGGTAGAGGCACAAATGGAGGACGCCCATGGAGGTCAAAGGCCACCTCAAAGGCTTACAAGAAGCATGTTCAAAGGTTTAGCAGCTAGGGGACATTTATTTTCTCTTTTTGTAATTTCTTTGGTTAAAGGTGCTTAGAGGGAAACATTAGAAACCTCTTTTGTTATAGCATCTTTTAGGTTTTAGTTAGGAGCTTTAGGAGGGGGGGTGTGTTAGTAGATAGGTGTAGGAGTAGAATAGGAGGTGCCAAAGTGAAGGAAGAAGTCACACCTTCCTCATGCCTTGTAAATAGGCGCCGGTTCTAGATTGTTTTAGGGGGGGAAATTTGAATTGTTTAGCTTGCGTTTTCAACACCTTAGGCTATAAATAGAGGTGCTCTCTTTGTAAATTTCAGATTTGAATTTTAGAGAAAAGAAGCTATACTCAAATTTTGAGTGATCATTGGAGAGCTTTTGAGCCTTCTTCTCTAGTCTTATCTTGAAGGATCCATGGTGTCCTCAAGTGGCGGCAGCACACTCATCTAGGAGCAACCATCCTTCTAGTGGCGTGATCATCCAACCATTCATCCATCTTCATAAGCACTCTCTTCTCCTTCCTTTCTTCTTCTGTTATTTCCTTCTCTTAGCTTGTTTCCTTGTTGATTTTGGTTCGGCAATTTCAGTTTTAATTGTGTTGCTTCGGTTCTTTTGTTGTTCTTGGCTGTTCTTCATCTTTCTTCTTTATTTTCCAGCTTTTAGTTCGGTACATTTTAATTTCCAGCATTGTATTTCAGTTTGCTTAGCTTTTGTGCCTTTTTGTTCGGTTCAATTTGACTATAATTGGAACTTCCATATGAGTTTTTGTTTTGGCACTAGTTTTGGTGAGTTCTTGTTCGTAGAACCTTTATCCATTTCTATGATAAAGTGCCTATCTCATAACCAACTCAAGATGATTCCTAAGAATGTCAAGAATCATTCTAATTGTGCTAGTGGAATCACATCATGGAGGATCCTGAAGCACATCTCACTGCGTTCCACACGCAGATGATGCTGTCAGGAGGCTCAGATGCTGTCTATTGCAAGATGTTTATGAGCACGCTCCAGGGAACAACGTTGGAATGGTTCGTTAGCTTGCCTACAGGTCACATAACCAATTTCCAGCAGTTTTCGAAGCTTTTCGTCGACCAGTACATTGTGAACAAGGCGCCACCTAGGGTGTCTTATGACCTGTTCGACGTGACGCAGTATCAGAGAGAGTCCCTCAGGGACTATCTGAATCGTTTCGGGGCACAAATGGTCCGCTCGCCTGCCAAAGACGAGGAGATGTTGGTATATGCCTTCAAAAAGGGCGTGCTGCCTGGACCTTTCTGCGAGGCGCTGATTAGGGGCCACCCCGCCACGTTTGCTGAAGTTAGGCGATTTGTTGTGGCCCACATCGCTGACGAGAGTGAGGTCGCTGAAAAGAGAGGGAGCGTGGCTCCTGCTAGGCCACGGGCCCAGACTAGAATCCAGCCGCAGAGGGTGCTGGAGACGGCGGCGGCTAAAAAGGATCAAAGGACTCGCCATCCTTACGATCCAAAGAAAAACAAGGGAAGGGGCCCAAGGCGCCCTAGGGAGTTCAATCGCCCACCAAGGTACAAGTTTGTCATGGGGTTGGCGGACCTGATCGCCATTCCCAACATAGCGGCCAGGCTTAAGGCGCCGGAGAAAGTTGGCGACAAGGTGTTAGGACCAAAACCAAACGCATGGTGCGAATTCCACCAGAGTTTTGGTCACACCCTTGACTCGTGTTTGGCCCTGGGTTACCAGCTCGACGACTTGGTCAAGAGCGGTTTCTTGAATGATTACCTGCTGGAGAAGAGGACGGGGGGTGCGTCGAGCTCTCAGCCGGCGAGCAGTGAGGGTCAGCAGCATGAGATGCCCACTCATGGCGAGATCCACACCATCGCTGGAGGTTTCTCGGGTGATGGATGTACTGCATCGCAGAGGAAGAAATATGCAAGGTTTGTGATGGCAGTAGATGTGTTCGAAGACCACTCGCCAGATGTGGACATTACGTTCACAAAGGAGGATCTCAGGGACGTTGTGCCTCACGACAACGATCCCATAGTTGTCTCGCTAGTCACGGCAGGAAGGTAGGTCCACCGGGTGCTGGTGGACCAAGGAAGCTCGGTAGATGTCATGTTCTGGCCGACTTTCACCAAGCTGCAATTGCCCCTTGACCAGTTAAGGCCCTACGGAGCATGCTTGTATGGGTTCGCTGGCGACCAG
Organism: Phaseolus vulgaris; assembly: GCF_051622355.1. Lineage (NCBI taxonomy): Eukaryota > Viridiplantae > Streptophyta > Magnoliopsida > Fabales > Fabaceae > Phaseolus > Phaseolus vulgaris. The sequence goes on from NC_143500.1 coordinate 23,053,001, forward strand.
GTGGAGGTCAGGGGGTACATTGAGTTGAGAACTACGTTCACAGACGAGGCGGCCTCGAGGACGGAGAAGATCAAGTACCTCGTCGTGAATGCCCCCTCGGCGTATAACATTCTGTTGGGAAGGCCGACCCTCAACAGAATAGGAGTTGTGCCCTCAACCAGGCGCATGAAGGTTAAGTTGCCCTCAATGGAGGGGGTGGTGATCACCATAAGATCCGACCAAAAGGAGGCAAAAAAGTGCTACGAAAACAGCCTTAAGAATAGAAGGTCGGTGAGCTACATCACCACGACGCCGCCTCCCGGTGTGAAGCCCAGGCCAACAGAATGGCGAATTGTTGAAGCGGCGATGGAAGTGACCGCCGGAGGCGATGTCATCATGGTAGACGCTGAGGTTGAGGGAAAGAGCGTCGGACGGGAAGAAGAAGCGAGAAACCGCCCAGAGGAAGCGAGGGAGTCGGGAATCGCCAGGGCGGTGATCGCCAGGGAAACCAGGCCCAAACCCGTCGAGGAGTGGCTCGAGAGGGAGATCGGGGGCAAGGTCTTCAAGTTGGGAAGATCTTTGGAAGGTGAGTTCCAAGACTAGATCGCCAAGGTGATAGAACGGCATCTGGATGCTTTTGCATGGTCTGCTTCAGACATGCCAGGAATCGACCCCGATTTCTTGTGTCACCATTTGGCAATGGACGCACAAGTCAGACCAATGCGAAAGAGAAGAAGGAAGTTTAACGAGGAGAGGAGATAGGCGATTAGGGATGAAACGCAAAAGATCCTTGCCGCAGGCCATATCAGTGAGGTCCAGTACCCTGAATGGTTAGCTAATGTCGTGCTGGTAAAGAAGAGCAACGAGAAGTGGCGCATGTGCGTCGACTTCACAGACCTAAACAAGGCTTGTCCAAAGGATCATACCCTTTGCCAAGTATAGATGCCCTGGTCGACAGCGCAGCAGGGTGCAAGTTGCTGAGCTTTTTGGACGCCTTCTCAGGGTACAACCAGATAAAGATGCATCCCATGGATGAAGAGAAGACCGCCTTCATGACTGAGAGATCGTGTTACTCCTACAAGGTGATGCCCTTCGGGCTGAAGAATGCGGGGGACACATATCAAAGGTCGATGGATAAGGTACTTGCACCAATGCTGGGAAGGAATGTGCAAGCGTACGTAGATGATATGGTCGTGACTTCGTTAGAAAAGAGCAAGCACATATCAGATCTGGAGGAGTTGTTTACCACTATCGCCAAGTACAGGTTAAAGCTAAACCCCGAGAAGTACATTTTTTGCGTAGAGGCAGGGAAGTTCCTGGGTTTCCTCTTGACTGAGAGAGGAATCGAGGCAAACCCTGATAAGTGTGCTGCCATCTTGGCGATGAGGAGCCCGGCTACCGTGAAGGAGGTGCAGCAGCTTACAGGTCGGATGGCCGCCCTATCTTGTTTCGTGTCAGCTAGTGGAGAGAAAGACCATCCGTAGTTCCAATGCTTAAGGCGAAACAATAAGTTTGTCTGGTCGAAGGAATGCGAAAAAGCTTTCATGAAGCTTAAAGAGTACCTGGCGAGCCCGCCGGTTTTGTGCAAACCTTTGGTAGGAACCCCTCTCAGGTTGTATTTTGTTGTAACTGAGAGGGCGGTGAGTGCGGTGCTCGCCCAAGATCAAGATCAGGCTCAGAAACCTATCTACTTCGTTAGCAAGGTGTTGCAAGGCCCAGAAGTCAGGTATCAGGCCTTGGAGAAAGCTGCACTGGCGGTCGTATTCTCGGCGAGGAGGTTGCGCCACTATTTTCACAATTTTACAGTGCTGGTGATGATCGACTTGCCTATCCAGAAAGTCTTAAAGAAGCCCGATGTAGCCGGGAGAATGGTGAAGTGGGCAGTGGAGCTGTTGGAGTTCGACATCAAATACGAACCCCGAGGACCGATCAAGGGGCAGATTTTCGCTGATTTTGTGGTCGAGCTCTCGTCGAAGGTAGCACGAGTTGAGGGGGACGATTTTTGTTGGGTACTTTCAGTGGACGGATCGTCTAACCAGCAAGGTACCGGTGCTGGAGTCATTCTAGAAGGGCCCAACGGCGTGCTGATAGAACAATCCCTGAGGTTTGCCTTCAAAGCTAGCAACAATCAAGCAGAATATGAAGCGTTGATCGCAGACATCTTGTTGGCTAAGGAGATGGGGGCTAGGGTATTGATGGCTAAGAGTGACTCATTGTTGGTCACGGGACAAGTAACAGGCGAGTTCCAGGCCAATGATCCACAAATGGCGACTTACTTGGAGTATGTGCAGGAGTTGAAGGGTTCCTTTGCCTCGATTGAGGTGGTGCATGTACCCAGAGAGCAAAATGCCCGAGCTGACTTGCTAGCCAAGCTCGCCAGTTCAGGCAAGGGGGGTAGGCAGAGGACAGTTATTCAAGAAACTCTGAAGACGCCCAGGGCGTTTGTGGAAGACCACCAGGTTCTTCAGATAAGCAAGTCGACGGAGAAAGCGGCGAGGAGTCACAGGTCCTTGACCCAGGATACCTTGAGATCGCCGAGAATAAGAGCATGTCGAGGGGGAGGGTGAACGTGGCGCAGGTCTGCGCTACGCATAAGCCAGACACATGGATAACGCAATACCAGCGCTGCCTGGCAGATGGCGTTCTCTCGCTGGATTCGACGGAGGCTAGGAAGATAAAGAAGAATTCCAGCAAGTTCACCATGATCGATGGCGAGCTGTACAGGTTTGGGTTTACACACACACTCCTAGAATGTGTGCACGGAGAAAAATGCACTAGAATTATGGCCGAGCTCCATGAAGGTATATGTGGGAGTCACGTCGGGGGTCAAACTCTGGCTGCAAGAACTCTCCGTCCAGGTTATTACTGGCCAACGATGAGGGAGGACTGCAAGAAGTATGCACAATGTTGCAAGCAATGTCAGCAGCACGCCGATTGGCACAAGACGCCTCCAGAAGAGCTAAAGTCAATTTACAGCCCTTGGCCGTTTCATACTTGGGGAATTGACATTTTGGGACCTTTCCCATTGGCGGTCAGGCAGATGAAGTACTTGGTGGTGGCGATTGAATATTTCACCAAGTGGATCGAAGCAGAGCCAGTAGCCCAGATCACCGCACATAAGATTGAAGGCTTTGTATGGAAGAATCTCGTGTGCCGGTTTGGCGTGCCTAAACGCCTGGTGTCGGACAATGGAACTCAGTTTGCGAGTCACCTGTTGAAGAAGCTGTGCGAAGAGGTGGGAATACAGCAGGTGTTTGCATCCGTCGAGCACCCACAAACAAATGGCCAAGTAGAGTCTGTCAATCTGGTGTTGCTGAGAGGTTTAAAGAGAAGACTGGAGAAAGCTAAGGAACCGTGGGCTTAAGAGGTACCCCGCATAGTTTGGGCGTACCATACCACTGAACAGTCAGGAACCCACGAGACCCCGTTTAGCTTGGTCTATGGATGTGACGCGATGATTCCAGTTGAAATCCAGGAAAGCTCGCCGAGATTCCAGAACTTTGTGGCGGAAGACTCGAACAAAGAAAGAAGATTGAATCTGGATTTACTGGATGAGGTCAGGGAGGAGGCAAGAGTAAAGGCCGAGGCAGTAAAAAGGAGGATTGAGTGAAGGTATAACTCTAAGGTGATGCCAAGGCAATTTAGAGAAGTCAACCTGGTGATGAGGAAGGCCCATCAGTACGAGATGGAGAACAAGTTATCGCCTAAGTGGACGGGACCGTTCAGAATAACCGAGGTGCTCGGGAACGGCGCCTACCGCTTAGAGACGTTAGAAGGAGGGGCGATTCCTCGCACTTGGAACGCCACACACCTCAAATTATATTACAGTTAAAGCTTTGTAAGTAAAAACGAACATGAAGAGATTTACAAGCTTTCTGTTAAAACAGTTTGAAGGGGGCACTCTTTTTTCCCTAAGGAGGGTTTTTAATGAGGCCACCCAATAAAGAAGAGTTTTCAAAGTTTAAAGCTTCTAAGACTGCATGCTCGTTGTTTCGAAAGTTTTTCGGCGATTGGCGGCATCAATTAAAAGTTTTAAAGTCCCCATCGTCTTTTGGCGATTGGCGACATCAGTTAAAAGTTTTAAAGTCCCCATCGCTTTTCCGCGATCGGCGGCAGTAGTTAAAGTTTTAAAGTCCTCATCGTCTTTCGGTGATCGGAGGCACCAGTGATGACTAAAGACCTCAACCCTCTCGTGCGTCTTGGGGCGAGAAAGAGAAAAGACCTCCTCACCTTTGAGCGAGTGCAGGCGAGAAAGAGAAAAAGTCCTCCTCGACTTTGAGCGAGTGTAGGCAAGAAAAAGTCCTCCTCGACTTTGAGCGAGTGCAGGCAAGAAAAAGTCCTCCTCGACTTTGAGCGAGTGCAGGCAAGAAAAAGTCCTCCTCGACTTTGAGCGAGTGCAGGCAAGAAAAAGTCCTCCTCGACTTTGAGCGAGTGCAGGCAAGAAAAAGTCCTCCTCGACTTTGAGCGAGCGCAGGCAAGAAGAAGTCCTCCTCGCCTTTGAGTGAGTGCAGGCGAGAAGAGAAGAAGTCCTCCTCGCCTTTGAGCGAGTGCAGGCGAGAACAGAAGAAGTCCTTCTCGCCTTTGAGCGAGAGCAGGCGAGAACAGAAGAAGTCCTCCTCGCCTTTGAGGGAGTGCAAGCGAGAACAAAAGAAGTCTTCCTCGCCTTTGAGCGAGTGCAGGCGAGAACAGAAGAAGTCCTCCTCGCCTTTGAGCGAGTGCAGGCAAGAACAGATTGAAAGACCTCTCTGCGCCAGCAGATAGAGGCAAGATTAAAAGTCCTCAGTGCATCCAGGGGGGAGGAGATGTACACGCTGGGCAAGTTGAGGCACCAGAAAAAGTCCTTCTCACCTAAGAGTGAGTTCAGGCAAGATGAACTGAAAGGTCAGGGGTGTTCGTGACCTTAAACGGTGAGAAGGGAAGGAAAACGCCTTTTCCCCCTTTAAGTGAAACATCAATATTGACTCAGTAAGACCAGAGAAAGCTTCCACGCTTGTAGGCGGTGTGAAGATAGATAAAATCCTTCTCGTCTTGAACGAGTTCAGGTATGGCGTGAAGGGTGAAAGAAGTTAGAAAGGTAGCTAAGGTAGGTTCGAAGAGAACACCTCACTATCCAGCTCGTTGTTCTGAAACTCAGGGAAGTAGAGAAGGATCCGAAAGGTGCCTCTACCCCCCAGATGAGGGAACAATGGTCAAGTTATGAAGGTAAGAAAGGTCACATCGCCAGAACCCTACGGCGATCAGAAGAGTTCCAGGTGATGACAAGAATAAGGGCTAACTTTGCTGGGTAGATCAGGTAAACTGTATTTTGATACTAGTTTGAGTTAAAACCTGCTGCCTAGTAAGTAACCTATGTTAAGGTTTGTTGCCTTGAGTTCGCAAGTTATATTAAATGTCATCGCTAAAGAGTTAATAGTTGCTCGAGTTTACTTTGAGCTAATAGTTTGATAAGTTGTTATAAGGTTAAAAGTTTATTCAAGATCGAAGCAGTGTGTGAAAGGTGAGGCTCGAATGTTGCTGAGTTAATTCGTTTGAGTAAGTCTCACCAGTTATGTTGGTAAACCACACAGCAAATAAAGGTAAAGGCGTACAATGTAAATAGAAAACGATATATGAGAAGTGAAAATTATATAAGAAGTTGCAATTCGAGTTTGCATATAAATGTAAGCAGTTACATAAGCAGTGAGATTACAGATAAAACTTTTTACAAAGAAGAGGTGATGGAGGAAGGTAGCTAGTCTTCAGAGGGAACAATCTTCCCATCCACCACCTCGTTGCTGATCGACACCATGGAGAGGTCGAGCTCAGGGTATTGACATGCTACTTGCTCCAGAGCAGCGTCAAACCCAGCGGTGAGGACTTGGGCAGTGCTCTGCTCGAGCTCTTGTGTTTGTTTCTTCAGCTCTTCGGTTTCCTCGCGAGCTCGAGCAAGTTCTTCAGTAGCTTTTTTGCCTTCGTCCCGAGCCTGGGCCAACTCTGCAGCAATCTTTTTGGCCTCCTCTCGAGCTTCGACGAGCTCAGCAAGAGCATCGTCCCTTTCTTTTTCGACCTTCCCAAGGAGAACCTTCCGATCTACTGATCTTTTCTCAAGGTTTTCCACCTTGGTCGCATCCGCCTTTTTTGCAGCCTCCAAGTCTGCCACCTTGAGCCTATAAGGGACCAGCTTGCTTTCCAAGTCGATCTTCTCTTGGACTTGGAGATGCAGTTTCTGGCGCAGGTCGGAGGCCTCCTTGCACGTGCTTCTTAGCTCCGCGTCCATTGCATCCTTCAGCCTTGAGTGCTCCAACTCAGCCATCAGCAGGTTGCACGTGAGCTTTTCAGCCTCAGCCCTTGTCATCAGATTTGACTCCTTCAGCGCGGAGTTCTCATCTTGGAGCTGCTTCAGTGAGTCCTTCACAGCTCTCGATACAATCGAGGGAAGATCCTCCGCCATCATCTTCATTCGGGCTGTGAAGGGTCCCAAGATCTCTTCGAAGGAGGTTGGGAGGCTTGAGGTTGTCACTGGAGGTGCTGGGGGGGTTTGGTGCTGACTTTCACCACCGCCCTCTTCAGTTTGTAGGGCAAGGGGGGCTTCTTGGCGCGGTGGTGAGGTTGGAGATTCTGTTATGAGTATCGGCGAGATCTGAGCGCCCTCATCTCCTGCTAGTGCGGCCCCAGCAATAGAAGTGGTGGAAGGAGGACCCTCTCCAACAGATACGAATGGTGTGGAGGCGCTTGGAGGGTTCTCTATGAAGTTTGGGTCGTTGCTCTCGACCACTGGGGGTGCGGCGGCCAAGGGCGTTGCTTGGACTGGTTGTAATGGAGCTGGCGGTGAGGGCGGTGTTGGTGTTGGGAGTGTAGGTGGTGTAGAGGTGGCCACCCTTGTCCTCTTAGTAACGAGGCCATCCTCGGTGACTTCTTCATCATCTTCTTCCTCTTGCACCACCTGAGGGGTTTTCCTTTTGGGTCTCCTCAGGACTAGCTTCTTCCTTTCTAGGGCGGGCAGAGCCCCAGAAGTAGTTGGACCTCGGGGAGGAGTTTTGCCTTGAGAAGCGGCGATCGCCACCACCGGGTTGGGCGCAGCTTGGGAGCCCACCGCGAGCTTGTGGGATCGAGCGATCGCCCTCAATTCTGCTAGTTTCCCTTTTCCCAACATATTATCTGCACAAGGTAAAGAACAGATGAGCAACCAAGGCAGAAGCAAAACATGCAAGTGCATTCATATAGAGATGACACAAGTAGTACATGGATGAAAGATCAAGGTCAGCACAGAATAATGGGATGCTAAAATAGAGTGGTGAAGACGCTAAGTTAGTGTTGACTCGAAGTGAGAGACTTGGTACTGGAGTAGGGGCTAACCTATGTGTATTTCGAGTTGGCTCTCGAAGAACTCGTAGGGAATGATTGAGGCAGTGGGGAACGTGATGTTGACGGCAGCCACGCTCTTCCAGAAGAGACAAAGGTCCTTGTCTAACTCCCCCATGTTGTTAGGGCTCCTTGGTCTCCTGAAGCTGTTCTTAGAGTCCTTGTTTCCCTTGTTCACCCAGTACAAGGGGAAGCCGTCAAGCAGGGAAGGGTCTTGCTCATTTTGACACACCTTCACGAACTTTGCTTTCCAGTCTTTATAGGATTGCTGGAAGATTGAGAAGATTGATCTCCCAGCAATCCCGTTCAAGCTAACCCAGAGGCGATCTTCGGGATTCTTTGCCTCGAACAAGAAGAGGAAGACGTCGACTGAGGCCGGCAGCAACAAGTGCGCACAAAGAATTTGGAACGCCCTCACGAACGCCCAGCTGTTGGGATGAAGCTGGGCAGGGGCGATGTTGAACTCGGTCAGTAGCTCTCTCTCAAAGCGAGTAAAAGGAAGCCTAAGCTTCACTTTCTTGAACAAGGTAGTGTAGATAAAGCAGAACAACTCGCCATTGTTCCCCTTATCGTCCGCGCAGATCGGTTCACCCGGGAGGCAGGGCAACACGACCACTTTGCTATCATGCTCCTTGTGGAAGGAAAGGTCGGGCTGATCTCCTTTCCTCAATCGGTGCACGCCCAACTCAGTGGTTATCGAGGAAGTCTCTTTCAGCAGAGTTGGGCTGGCCCAAGGGTAGAGCTTCTTATAGTCTTGCGGAGGAAGGGAGGCTCCTCCGGCGAGTGGTGGAATCGCCTGGGTAGGGTTGGCATGAGAAGGAGCAGGCCTCTCAGCCTGTGCAGAGGGAGCACCAGAGGCTCGAGATGGGTTGCGTATCGATGGAGGATTTGTCCCAGGGACAACCCTACTTGATGTGATTCCACTAGCCATATAGAGAGAGGTTCTTGACCTTCTTAGGAATCACCTTGAGTTGGACATTATAGAGGCACTTTTCTTAGAGTTGGATCATTGTTCTAAGACAAGAACTCACCAAAAACTAGTACCAAATCCCAAACTCATTTGGATGAACCAATTGTAGTCAAATTGAATCGAACAAATGAGCAAGAAAAGCAAAGGAACAAGATGAATGGACAGAAATATAAAACTGCCGAACCAAAAACTCATAAAAACAGCAAGAACATCTAACCAAAACTCAAGAACACAAGCTAACACAAACAATAGAAAGAGGAGAAAGGAAGGAGAGAAGAAATGCTCATGAAGATGGAAGGAGGATGGATGATCTCGCCACTAGAAGTGTGGAATGCTCCTAGATGAGAGTGATGCCGCCACTTGAGGACTCCATTGATCCATCAAGATAAGACTAGAGAAGAAGGCTCCAAAAGCTCTCCAAAGTTCACTCAAAATTTGAGTAGAGTTTTCTTAGATTAATTCCAATCTGAATTGTACAATCTAAGCACCTTTATTTATAGCCTAGAGGTGCTGAAAAATAGGTGGGAAAATTCAAATAAACTCATTTGAAATTCCCACCAAAAAAAGAGTCACATGGGAGGTGTGACCTTTTTCTACTATGACACCTCCTAAAAACTACACCTACACCACTCTCCTAAGTCACATGGACAATGTGACTATATTTTACATTTTTCACACTCCTTTATTTAATAACTACACCTCCTAAAACCTATACAAGAGTATTTCAAAGCTTGGCCTTGCCCCTCATGGGATGGACTTGGGCTCTTTGGGCTTTGGCCTTCTTGGGCTTGGGCTTGGGCTTTGGGCTTGGGCCTCATCTTTATTTTATGTCTTCTTTTAATTTTGAGAAGACTAGAAGGAAGAACTTCAGATATGAGGGCGGATGTCCTCTTCCTCCATTAATAAAAGCCTCCTTTATTTGATTCTCATCACTACTGGTTTTGGGTGGAGGGTTTCGCGATGAAGAAGGAGGGTTAGCGGTGGACTTCGTGTGAGCCATCGCAGGAACTGCAAAGGAAAGAGAAAGGGATGAAATGAAGCTAGCAGAGAATGACTCGATTGGGGACAAAGAAGATAGAACGAACGAATAAGGTTTCGCTGGGATGGACGTTATCAGGGACGAAACCTTAGGTTACGAGAAAAAAGAAAAAGAACCCACAGCGTATGCTTCAGACAGTTAATGGATGATGCAAACCGATTAAAATGCAACAAATACCAATAGGAGGAGTAAAAGGGGTACTTTTTTGAGATCGGATGAGCGATGAAGAAAGTTGGAGATTGAGAGAGACGAGAAGCTTCATGGTTCGCAGAGAAAACGTTTGGAATGCTTGAGAATGAAGAAAGATGATGGAACAGTGAAAAGAGCGAAGGGTCTAAGGGTTTTCGGACGTTTTAGGAAGCGCAAACGACAATTAAAAACGACCGTTGATGAAGCCACGTGTCGTGTGATTGAAAAGGGGGTTGGTGGAGCGTCAGAAAGGCAGAGGGTACGAACATACGGAGATCCGTACAAGCGCCTCGTAGATCGACGATGATTTGACTTCTTAGTCTTTTCGCTGGACAAGTCTCAGCTTAAGACTGGGGGGCTTTTATACCGATCAGGTGATCGGAAGTGATGACGTGGCAGCAAGCGATAATATAGGCGTGTTGAACGAGACACCTGGCTGACAGAAGGGAAGCACATCGGGAAATCTGTGTAGTCGCCAATTGTTGGCTTGGCGTTCTCCGATCTCTAGTATGTATAATCGGCGGTCACCAGGCTTGCGTCATAGTCGCCGTATATGAGCTTTAGGCGATCAAGTTGTTAGAGACCGCCGAAAGGAGCATATCGCCGAAAGATCAGGAAGGCTTGCTTAAGGCTTTCAAGGGGTACAAGTACGAAGGACGAGGTTATCAGATGATCATTCCCTAGCCAGAGGTCGAGGCAAGGGAACAGTTTCCCAGAACATGCACGATGTGCAAGTGAAGCAAATTGTGATAGCGGCAGGCGAGACCACAGAGAAGGTGTGCATGGTGACACCCCGTACTCGCCGCTTAAGGGGTCATGCTCCAAGGAAGTTATGCACCAAGTTACTCCTCGCATGGGTAACTTAGTCGAACAGCTTGAAGAGGAGAGGTGACGCTCAAGTAGAAGGGGGCTCCAGATGGTGACACATGTACAGCTGGATGCGAGCCACGTGTCCAGAGGTGTAACCATCAGGAGAGAGAAAGTGCTCAGGTATATAAGGAACTCTTAACAGACTTTGAGGTACGCTTTTCAGAACACTGAGATTCACTGCGGACGGTTCCTTGAGTTTTGATATTCTCTCTGAGTATTTGGTGATTCCGTCACTGACTTGAGCGTCGGAGCGCGATCGGCCGCAGCGGCGCCACTCTGTTTTCTGCAGGTCCTTGCGAAGAATCGAGACGCAAAGGACAGAAGCTAACGTGGTGCGAAGCTGATCGAGAAGGAGAAACCTTTGACGTGGCAAGGCTCTTACACTCAGGTCAACCGGCAGGATCAAGGTCCTTTGCATATTGATCCTGCCTGTTGACCAGAACGTTGGAACCTGCCTCGTCAAAGGATCGACGTGTGCACCGCCTCAAACCTCCGTCCTTCTTCAAGATCCACCTCAAGAACCTGCAAAAGAACAGAGCGGCGCCGCTGCGGTCGATCGCACTCCAACGCCCAAGTCAGTGACCGAACCACCAAATACTAAGAGCAAAAACACTCTAGAACTCTCAAGGAACTGTGCAATGTTCTCTCTCACAGTAAGCTCTAGAACTCGCAAGCGTAAAGAGTATAATCTGAACGTGCGTACCTCAGAAAGTTCGTTGAGAACTCTTATATACCTGGTCACTTTCTCTCTCCTGGCAGTTACAGACCTGGACACGTGGCTCGCATCCAGTCGTACACGTGCCATCATCTGGAGCCTCCTTGACTTGGGCGCTGCTTCTGACTCTCTTTTTGGCTAAGTTACTTATGCATGGTACTGCCCAGTGCATAGCTAACTTGGGAGTGCGATCTCTACTGGAACTGGCGAGTTAGGGTGCCTTCGTACACCTTCCCTGTGGTCTCGCCGGCCGCCTTCATAATCTGCACCACCTTCATCTCTGGCGATGTGCTTGCTCTGGCGATCTCCAATCATTTGGTCGCCTGAGTTTACATCTGGTGACTTCATCTTTAACCCGGTGATCGCCGGTTCTGGTATGCTGGAGATCGGAACACGCCAACTTAATAACTGGCGACTTCACGAGCCCTCCGACTTCCTCCTCTTCTGCCAACCTGGCGCCTTGTCAACACGCCTATACTGTAGTTGGATGCCACGTCATCACTTCCGACTGTCAGGGCGGTACACATATCATTGATTCAGGTTCAATGACTGTCTTTTTCTTCAAAAACTTGATCAGATGACTCAGTCCCTCCTTTTTTTCTTTAGTTTTCCTGCATAAAAGATTTCAAGCAGCATGATTTGGTCCCCTTACAAATTTGGGTCCGTTTGACTTTTATTTGGAGTTAAAAAGTTTACATCCCTTAGGAATCCATTTCATAAAACCTCTTGGAACAGAATATTTCCTTATTTTACAGAACCTAACAGAGTGGCCTTTCTTCATGCAGTAAAAGCATGTAACAACCGGTTGTTTCGTCTTAACAATCAGTTGTTTTTTTTATTTTCTTGAAAATCTTTTTGAAAACTTATCTTGCTTATTCTGTGGATTAAAGCCTAAACCAGCCTTTCCAAAAATACAGCTTTGAGATGCCAAGACATTCTCAAAGTTAGATTTCCCCTTTGAAAGCTTGTCCACAGTTTCAACAAGATAGTGAAGCTTTTTCTCAAGATTTTCACAATTTTCGCAAATGAGAGCATCACACTTGCAAGAAGCATTTTTGAAATGGTTTTCCAATTTTTCAAAATCACTTTTTGCTTTTTCCAGATCTTCTTCAAGTGATTTAACTCTCTTTTCAAGCCAACGGTTAAGATCTTTCAATCGGTTGTTTGAAAGAACCAATCTATTAGCTTCATCATGTTTTTCTTGAAAAGCTTCAAGTTCACTGTAATTTTGTTCATTTAAGGAAGCACATGAACTTACCTCACTTGAGCTGCAAGATAAATCATCATTTTCAGCTACCAAGCATATGTTTGCTTTATCATCTTCACTTGATGAAGAACTTGATGATGACACCTCATTTTCATCCCAAGCTATGTAGGCTCTTTTTGTCTTGCCTTTCTTCTCTTTGTAGTTAGACTTTTTCTCTTTGGTCTTGTTTGGACAATCTGCCTTTATATGACCTTGCTCACCACAACCAAAACAAATATAGTTATTTGAATTGAAATCATTGGATTTCTTGTTTCCATACCTATCTTTGTTGTTGTCTTTGTTGCGGTTTCTCTTTAGGAATTTGCTGAATTTTCTTGACAGCAAGCTAAGGTTTTCCTCATCACTATCATCACTGGAATCTTGCTTTCCCTTGTGCTTGGATGCTTTCAAGGCTATGCTCCTTGTGTGCTTTGAACATTGAGTTTATTCATCTCTAGCTCGTGTTCCCTAAGCTTTCCAAACAAAGAAGCAACACTTAATGATGTTAGATCTTTAGATTCGGAAATAGAAGTTACCTTTGGTTGCCATGCTCTATCAAGACTGTACCGCCCAGGTGGTCGGAAGTGATGACGTGGCAGCAAGCTATTATGTAGGCGTGTTGAGAAGGGCTCCTGGCTGGCAGAAGGGAAGGAAGTCGGGGGGCTCGTGTAGTCGCCAGTTCTTAAGTTGGCGTGCTCCGATCTCTAGCATACCTAAACCGGCGGTCACCAGGTTTGTGATGAAGTCGCCAAATGCGAACCTAGACGACCAAGTGATCAGAGATCGTCGAAAGAAGGACATCACCGAAGGATCAGGGAGGTTTGTTCCAGGCTTTTTAAGCAGAGGATGAAGTCGTCAGATGGTCATCCCCTAGCTGGCCAGAGGTTGACGTCGAGGAACAACTTACCCGAGCATGCACGATGAAGCAAGTGAAGTAGATCATGAAGGCGGCCGGCGAGACCACAGGGAAGGTGTGTATGAAGGCACCCGTACTCGCCACGCAGAAGAGATCACGCTCCAAGGCAGTTATGCGCTGAGTTGTTTCCTGCATAAGTAACTTAGCTGAAAACCTAAAGAGTAAGAAGTGACGCCCAAGTCAAGGATGCTCCAGATGGTGACACGTGTACAGCTGGATACGAGCCACGTGTCCAAATGTGTAACTGTCAGGAGAGAGAAAATGCACAGGTATATAAGGGATCCTAACGAACTTCTGAGGTACGCGCGTTTTAGAATACTTCTTTTACGCTTGCGAGAACTTGAGTACGCTGAGAGAGAATTTTGCACGGTTCCTGAAGTTCTTAGTTTTCTCTTAGTATTTTGGTGGTTCAGTCGCTGACTTGGGCGTCGAAGCGTGATCGGCCGCAGCGGCGCCGTTCTGTCTTTTGCAGGTTCTTGAGGTGAATCAAGGCGAAGGACGGAAGCTAACACGGCGCAAAGTCAATCCAGATTTGACGAGGCAAGGCTCTTGCGTCCTGGTCAACAGGCAGGATCAAAGACATTTCAAGATCTTGATGTTCAACTCTTCTTTATCAAAGGTCTTGTCAAGGCTCATAAGGTGATTGATGATGTGCGTGAATCTTTTCTGCACCTCAGAAATTGTTTCATCTTTAAGCATTCTAAACATCTCATACTCTTGGATAAGAGCATGCTTTCTAGCTCTTTTCACCTCATTTGTTCCTTCATGAGTGACTTCCAAAGTGTCCCACATTTCTTTTGATGATTTGCATTGCGAGACCTTGAAAAACTCATCAGAATTTAAAACAGAGGTTCTAATATTTTTGGCAATGCAATCGAATTTGGCCTTTTTGCTTTCTGCATTAGTCCATTAAAACCATGGTTTCTCAATGACAGATCCATCCTTTTCTAACTTTGGGACAAAAGGACCATTTTCAATTGCATCCCAAATTCCTTTGTCAAGAGATTCCATAAATATTTTCATTCTTACTTTCCAAAACTGGTAATTCAAACCACAAAACAGAGGTGGTCTGTTAATTGAAGCACCTTCCCCAAAAGGTAGTCTATCAGCCATTAAAAAGGATTTTTAGGATCAACTTGAATAACTTTCAAGAACCAAGCTCTTGATGCCAATTGTTAGAATAGATGGCTTTAAACTAGAGGGGGGGTGAATTGTTTAAAGAGAATTTTCGTAAACTTTTAAAACAAGAATGAATTTATCTCAGGAAACAATTGATTCAGAAAATCAGTTCACTAAAACAGCAAGCAAAAGCTGTAGTACCAGAAAAACAATCGGTTGTTTCGCAGAAACAATCGATTGTTTATACCAGCAAACAACAAAATAAAACTGAATTTAAAGAGTTAGAGATAGAGAGATTGTACACAGTTGTTTATACTAGTTCACTCCAAACCCAGAGCTACATCCAGTCTTCTCAGAACCCTGAGGAAATCCACTAAGCAACCACACCTTGATCACTTACACAACAACCAAGAGAATGACCTTGAACACCTCAAGAAACACACTCTCCTTGGCCAACACACTTACACCAAGATTGTTGATCTTGATCCCCTCAAGAACACACAGCCAATCTTAGCAAACACAGAAACAAAACTTGTCTTTACAGAGAGTACAAGGATTACACTTGTTACAGAAGATAATCTAAAATCAATACAAGCAGAATCCTATTCCACAACTTTGATCAATCACACACTCTTAGCAATCTCAGCTCTTTGAAAAACTCAAAAACTCTTAGCAAAAACTTGTCAAAGATTGATTGTCAAATCTGTTTTTCTGAATTTGTTCAAAGATGTAGTTTGTTATCAAATCTTAACAAACTCTTAAATTGCATTAAAAGATTGGTCAAAGCATTTAATGATTGGAGCGTAAGCAGTTAAAACATTTAAAGCTCAGTCAAAGATAAAACAGTTTTTCTGTTATGGTCCCAAAACAAACAATCAGTTGTTTCCTCTAATCAATCGGTTGTTTTGGTTCTTAACAGTTCAACCATTTTAAAAACAGTTTTCAATTTTTTTCTTAAAACACCTAAGTATAAACAATCGGTTGTTTTGACAAAACAATCGGTTGTTTTAACTTAGTTTGAAAACATTTTACTTTCACAAAGATTGAGATGCTTATGCTTTAGATTTAATCAAAGGGTGGATTACAACCTTCAAACTACCCCAGAACTAAGCTAAACCAGCACAACAACATCAAGCACAGCAAAGGCTTCAACATCCTTCAAAGGATTTGGATTCTTCAAAGCTTGAACACCACTTGGTTCAACAGTTTGGACCCTGTGCTTCAAGTGGATTCGAATTGTTTTCGTACAACATAATGACATTATGGCCCACTTCAAGAGCTTCCATCTGCTCGAAGCGAACCAAAAGCAAAATCTAGTATGGAAAGGGGTGTGGGCAGCCATAGTGTGGTGTTTGTGGGAGCATAAAAATTCTGCCCTGTTTAACCAAGGAGTAGTGGACGAGGAAGAAGTGTTACATAAGGCTCAACTCAAGTCGTGGTTATGGTTGAAGCACAAAGGGCATAAGTTTTCGTACTCCTTAACAGACTGGGTGTTGAATCCAAACTCTTGTATTGCTAGCTATAAGTAGGAGGTCTTGCAGCAGCCAGGTTGTGTGGGGTGAGATGGAAGGCTCTGTTTGAATCTGATCCTGGAGTAGGTGGTCTTACTGTCCATAATGGTGCAGAAGGGTGTGAGGAAGGTTAGGTGGTTTGGTATAAGTATGTACGAGGTATGGCTCATTCCAAACCGAAAAGTTGAAGGGGGTGGAATGGCCATAACAGATGTTTTATGTAGCTGCCAATGTTGGTGGTAATAGAGCTTAAAGTTGTCAACAAAAGGGTGAAGAGAGGTGGTGAGCTTGTGTTATATACAAGCCATATACGAACAAACCGGAGGTTAGTGGTGTAGGTCATAAGATGGTAATAGAAGCAGGGGGTGGTAGGGATGTAAGATTTTGATGAACGGCTGGAACTGCTGCTGTTTTGTCCTGGTTGAAAGGCTGTCTTGGTGGAGGAACAACCGTCAGGTGCTGCTCATGCCACTTTGCTGGCTTGAGTCCAGACAGCTATAAGTAGAGCTAATCATGCTGGTAGGGGAAGTAAAGGTGCAAGATGGTGTTGAACGGTAATGTAGGAAAAGCCATTCACGTGCTCAAGTAGGCAGTAGCTGTTGGGTGGGTTCAGATATGAAGGGGATCCTAAGTTGAAGCTGCAGCCGCCATCTAATTGTAGGTAAACATGAGCCATGACATCTATGAAGATGCTATTTTCCTCTACAAGTAAGGTGACCTGTTGTTAGGTGTGCTTGGAGGCCAAGTTCGGAAGTGGAAAGCAAAGCCTTAGATGGTGGCCTTGTTGCGGTTTTGGTTGGATGTTACAAAGTGAAACCATGGTGTACAAGGATAAGGTTGAAGATCCTGCAAGTAGTTGTTCTGCTCGCTACTATAGGTGGTAGAGAGATGCAACACCAATTTTTAAGCTATATATGTGGATGTTGTGCTGCAAGCCACTCAATAGGGAAGTTGTCGAGTTGGTGCTACACCCTTTTTTACTTTAAACCACGCTTACATGACAACGGGTAAAAAAATGTTGCCTAAAGTAGATATAAGCAACATTTTTTTATTGTTCTCCAAATAATAATGTTTATTTTCCTTTTACTCTAAATATTTAAAAAAGCGTTGCTTATTTGTTTTAGGCAACAGTTTGCAAAACGTAGAACAACATAAACATAATGAAGACCAAGATTAAAACATGAGTCCATAGTTTTTTCTTCGTCTTCATACGTACTATGCTTACAAAAGTGATACCACTTCTCCTTCTACCCTTGTAACGCCACCCAACACAATCATCTATTTCCACCATGCAGACATAAACATAATGAAGACCAAGATTAAAACATGAGTCCATAGTTTTTTCTTCGTCTTCATACGTACTATACTTACAAAAGTGATACCACTTCTCCTTCTACCCTTGTAACACCACCCAACACAATAATCTATTTCCACCATGCAGACAGACACCTTTCCTTTTTTCCAATCCAATAAGCCAATTGCATAAACCCTCTCATTTTGTTATTTATCCTTCCGCCCTTCACTATCCCTATCCCAATCTGAATCTGAATCCGTTGTTTTTATAATTTTTCATTCCTTTCCTCTGGTTGGGATTGGATTGCATCATCCTTTGTCAAAATCTGGTAGCTCACCCAACCCAACCTAGACGCAGATGAAGACCCTGGGTTTGTTGGTGGCTCTTGTTCTTTGATTTTACCACAGATTCCTCTATTTTTTTATCTGTTTCCTTCTCCTCATGTTCATGGATTTGCCTTCCACCATCAACATCCTCCCCCAACTTACTGAACTCGGTTAGGGTTTTCTTCTACTGGGTTACGTTTCGCATCTTCAACTGTTATATTCTAAAGTTTTAGGATTTAATTAGTTAGGATTTTATTAGGATTTAATCATTTATTTAATTAGTTAGGATTTTATTAGGATTTATCACTTATTTAATTAGTTAAGATTTTATTAGGATTTTATCATTTATTTAATTAGTTAGGATTTTATCAGGATTTTATAATCTTTAGTACTCTATAAATAGAGTATTGAACTATTATTTGATACATGAATAATATATGCAATTTTTTTCCTTTTCTCAATTCTCTATCATTGTTCTTGTTCTTGGTATAATCGGAAGCCACCTAAAGGTTCCCTTTGTCCAAAGCCTAATCGTTCTTCGAAATCTCTTACGAGAGGACCTAGACACTTCTACACACGATCGTTCATATCAATTGGTATCAGCTAGGACCTTACAGTACTTTCAATGGCAGATTCAACACGCTCCGGTCAAGCTGCTAAGGAGATGGAAGATCGAATCTCCCAAAGGATGGATAATAGGTTTCTGGAACTCGCGAATACGTTGAAGGAAACCTTGAATCTTTCTATAAAAGACGCCATGCAGGAATTATTTACTCAATCTCAAGGAGAAGGGCCCCATGGCCTCTCCAATGACAACATGGGGTTTGGTGCAATTGGCGATGATCCCATGGTTGAGTTGTTGCGTATACGACAAAAGACTTCAGTTGATGCCTATCATGAAGAGTTCAATTCAATCATTACAAGATTGAAGTTATCTGATGATCATATTCTAAGGTGCTTCCTTGGTGGATTAAAGAAAGAAATCCGGATGATGGTAACAATGTTCCAACCTCAGTCTCTACAACATGCGTTTACCTTGGCCAGGACGTATGAAGGAGCTAATTCAAGCAATTCGATGGCGAAATTCCACAGGGGAGTCTTGGGTCCAGCACCAGTGCCTATATCGTCGTCTGCTTCAATCAATGTGGCCCCTAAACCCAAACCAACACACCACTTCCCACCGTAATTCATAGCAGAACGTAGGGCCAAAGACCTTCATTATTTTTGTGTTGAACCCTACTCAATGGAGCATAGTAGGGTACACAAGAACTTACAGCTTAACGTCATGGAGATGGAGGAAGATGACTCATATGATAGTCTACCCATTGATGTGACTGAATTATTGCAAGGAAGGAGCCACAAATCTCAGTCAACGTATTAACCATAGTGGTTGGGTTTAGAACTATGAGAATAGTTGGATATCATGAAAAACGACCTTTACATATTCTCATGGATAGTGGCAGCACTCATAATTTCTTAGATACCTAAATGGATAAAAAATATGGGTGCATAATTCATACGATTGTCCATTTGAATGTCATGGTAAGTGTACCGACCAGGTCATCAGGCGTGATGACATGTCTTGCACGTGCTCGAGTGGGGCGTGCTCAATGGAACGCATAGGCTAGAAAAGATGAATGGCTCAGAAGTAGGCATAGTCGCCGATCGGTGGATTGGAGCACGTCGCCTCGGAAGTAGGCATAGTCGCCGATCGGTGGGTTGGCATTCTTCGATCTCTAGTGTGCGTAACCGGCGGTCACCAGAGTTGCGTCGCAGTCGCCGTATGAGAATGCTAGGAGATCGGGTGGTTTACACACCGCCACAAGGAGCACGTCGCCGGGTCTCCAAGCGAACTTAGTTAAGGCTGTCGAAGGCTCAGAAGGGTAATTCCAAGCGTGTAAGTTCAGTAAGACGATTGTTCCGTCCGGTTGACCGGGACGTCTTCGTGCGCGACCTCAACCGTCAGCTAGGGACTCCTTCCCACTGGTTGCCTGTGGATTCCTGCAAAAAAGAGGACAAAAAGGCGCCCTAGCGGCCGTGTGCACTCTGACGCTCAAGTCAGCCAGCAAGAAACACCAAAAACTGTCCACCTACGTGTCTGAGCACCGCGTATGGTACTCTGAAGGTGGTAAAAGAACTGTGTATATGTGTGTGTTGTCTCCTTCAGGCAAAAATATTCCCCAGTCACTTGTACGTAACCTTGAAGCACGAGCAAGCAACTAGATAGTTCTCTGGTAAATTTGCCGAAAGTTCCAACCCTTTTTCCAACATTCTCCGCGCTATTTAAACTACCCAAGCATTTAAAGCGCCTTAAAGCGCTTTTAATCACAAACGTAACGCACTCATTAAAGCGCTTAATTAGAAAACGTAGCGCATTTAAGACGTTGAAACGCTCGGGAGCCATTATAGTACCTGAATGCTCGAAAGGGAAACTGTATCGAATAACTTTTAATTACCTGGCACCTGACTAAAGGGTGTTTCTATTCTGGCATGGCTGTCGTACACGTGGAGGGCCTCACGACGCCATGACCCCATCCGGGGACGCTTCTGCCCATCTGGGGACGTTTCTACGTGTGAGTCCTCCTGCTGAGAGTGCTACTGCGCTAGGGGTGACTTTTTGGGTGCCAACTCATGCCCCCAAGTATCTAGTCACTTACTTTGAGAGTGTATCTGCCTTCCTTTTGTACTCTGCACCCGGTTGCCCTGGGCGTGACTTTCCTCTTGAGTCGTATCTGCCCCACGGGCGTCTCTGGGGCGGCAGGAGCACTTCACGAGTCAAGCTGCCCTTCACTGGTACTATTACTATGGCCTTGAAGCCACCTTTTCCTTCTCTTTATCGCTTCCCCGTGCTATTGGGACCTGAGGCCTTCCCACGGCGTCGCTCCCTCCATGGTCTTTCCTACCCATGGGTATCGGGGAACCACACCGTGATTGCCTTACTTTAGCACTGTTTGATCTGGCGACGCCCTGGTTGGGCGACGCCTTCACCTAGGAGACGCCTTGCCTTGGCGACGCTTGCTCTTGTCGTCTCTCCACCCAGGCGACGCCTTGCGTTGACTTTGACCTTGACTTAGTCAACGCCCGGATACGGGACGGTACACAAGCCCCCCAGTCTTAAGCCGAAGACTTGTCTTCAGCGTCAAGACTAAAGCCTCGCCCACGCCGTCCACGTGCCATCCGGATGACGTGTCATTTTCTGCTGACTCAGCAATTCTTCGAATCTGACGTGACATTTTCTGAACCACAGGGGTATTCTTAATGACTGATTGGACATCCCCTGAAATGAGGATGATAATACCTTTTGGGCTACCCGCACTCTTGTTACTGATTTGGGGCGTTCGCATGATTCCCTTTATGTCTTTGCCATATACGATTCTGCTTGTGCGATCTCATTCTCATCTTTTACCTTCGCGCGCTTCGATCATTTTATCTGTGTTCTGCCCATTTCTTTCACTTCGTTGGGCGGCTTTGTATGACCGAGAAAGGTCGCGTGCCAACCCTCACGCCCGTGGAGAGGCTCACCTAGTGACGCCGTATCGTCCACGAGGTATTTCTAACACCGAAACGATTCTCTCCCTGATTCTTAGCCCCCAACGCCCACGCCTAAGGAGAGGCCTGCTACAGCAGTGTCGTATCGTCCCCGGGTGTCTAAAACGTCGAGTGCTTTGGGGGGGGTTCGTTCCCTCTATGGTCTTTCCTTCCCATAGGTATCGGGGAACACCCTGCCAGTAATTCGCTGGTGTTTGGCGATCTTATCTCCCTCCACAGTCTTTCCTACCCGTGGGTATCGGGGAAATAATGCCAGCAACTAACTCTGCTTCCTTCACTTTCGTCTCCCTCCACAGTCTTTCCTACCTGTGGGTATCGGGGAGGCGACGCCAGTTGGTATTTGGGTTGGCGACGTCCGTGACGTCTCACACTGGTGTCGCCCTTCACGTCCTTCCGGGCGACGCCTCGGGCGTTACCTTTACTTCGACATTGACTTTGATTCTTGCCTTGGTCGATGCCTGATGACAGCGAAGAGCTCAAGGCTTTGTCTGTGCCATCCACGTGGCGCTTCTTGTATAGCTGATGGGACGTTCCGTCATTCGACTTGATGCACGTGGCGCTGCTTGTATGGTTGATGGGGCATCTAGTCATTCCATTAAGTTCTGACTCCTGCTGTACCCCTGACTCACTTTCGACGGTGCATCGTACCACTGGATATTCTGCTGATACGACGTTTTCTGATTTGAGCCAGTGGCGCCAGCGTCATCCTTTCATCTTCTGCCACGTGTATCAATCGTGCGGTGCATCCATTCGCGTCGTTTGACGCTCTACCCGCTTTATTTAACTGTTCAAACTCTGGAACTATCTTCATCATTTTCTCACTCTTCATAACCTACTTGCGTTCTTTCTTCTTGCACCCTTCCTTCTTACACCCTTTCTTCTCTAACGGAGGGTTGTTCCAGCCTTCGCTTCCCTCGCTCAACTCTTGCATTTCTGGCAGTTCTGATCTTGTTAAAGAATGTCGTCTCACGCTGCTTCCTCCAGGGTTCGCCCCAAAGACTTGTACCCTAGGGCTTCGAATGAACTTCTTGACGAGTGTTCATGCTTACTCTCTACCAGGGCCATACGGGAGCACAAAGGGGAGTCATGTTCTTATGACCACCGGGCCTTCGCGAGGAGGCATGATGACGACATCGCTGTGCTCCCTTGCACTCTGGGGGAGCCAGTGTGTGGAGACGAACGGGCCAACGACGGGGTCCCTTTCTTTTACTTTTACCAGGTGGTGTTCAAGACCATCGGGGTGCGCTTACCCTTCTCCTGGTTCGAGAAGGAACTGCTGACGGAGATCAATGTTGCTCCGGCCCAGTTATACCCCAATAGCTGGGCCTTTGTCAAAGCCTTCGATGTTCTCTTCAAGTTTTTGGGTTGTGCACCCTCGGTTGACCTCTTTCTTCACTTCTTTGAGGTGAAGAGGCAGAGACACAACCTCTGGGTAACTCTCAGCAATGTACCCGGAAGAGTTCTCTTCACACCCTTTCAAAGCTCGTTCACGGGGTGGAAAGGCCGGTTCTTCAAGATCTGCCGTACTGATCTTGTTCCCGACGCTCTGGATGGGTTTTCGCTGTACTGGGTGAGAGAGGAAAAGGTCCTCAAAGCCAAACCCCTCAAGAATCTGGCTCCAAGTGATCAAATAGCTTGCCGGATTCTTGCTGAGGCGGGAGGTTTTGACTCTGCTACGGTGATCAGCCTGGAGTTCAACGTTGGGACTCTTGAGAAGTACATATGTAAGAACCACTGCCTTAGGAAACTCGGTCTTCGTTACTTTCTAACTGTGCCTGTCTTTCTTCATGGTGTCTCTAACACGTCTTTTCCCCTGGTGCAGGTTCGAAACTAAACCAAGAAAAGAGGACACGACTTACTCGAGCGCTGCGGGCTGGAAAAGAGGCTTCGCCTTCCTCCGGTGATGACTCTGATGAGCGCTGAGAAATGGCTTGTTCGTGTTTTTGCATGATTTGTAGCGTTTGCTCCGTTTGTGCTGCTCCCATTGTATTGAACATTGCTTGTAACAACAACTTTTCAATGTCATACTTGACTTTTGTAACGCTACTTCACTTTGCATATGCTTCATGTACTGCACGCTTTCCTTTCGTCTCGTTCTTCCAACGATGCATGTCTTCACTTGGGCGACGCCTGCTCAGGGCAACGCCCTTATCTGGGTGGCGCCTTCTTTCTGGGCGACGCCATAACCTAGGCGACGCCTTCTTTCTTGGCGACGCCATGGCCTAGGCGGCGCATCACATAATCTTCAAACAAGGAAAGATAAAGGCTGAAAACCAAGGCACTTCTTTTTCTCAAACTGGTTTTTCCTTTTATTAGGGTGACCTCATTAAAAAACCCCCGAGAGGGAAAAAGAGCGTCCCCTTCAACTAAATTGTTACATACTGCTTACATAAGTCAACTGAAATAAAATTTTAAGTTGGCTGCATTCCAACTGCGCGGGATGGGCCCTCCATCTAAAGTATCCAGGTTGTATGAACCGTTGCCCTTAGCCTCAGTAACTCTGAAGGGCCCGGTCCACTTGGGAGACAGCTTATTCTCCAACTCGTATGGGTGAGCTTTCCTCATCACTAGGTCGCCAACCTGAAACTGTCGCGGCTTTACCTTAGAGCTATATTGCCGCTCTACTCTTCTCTTCATCGCTTCAGCTTTTATTCTGGCTTCTTCCCTGGCTTCTTCTAGCAGATCCAGGTTTACCCGCCTCTCTTCATTGGACTCCTCCACCACAAAGTTTTGAAAACGTGGTGAGCTTTCATGTATTTCTACTGGAATCATCGGGTCCGACCCGTACACCAAACTGAAGGGCGTCTTCATAGTAGAGGATTGGGGCGTGGTGTGATATGCCCATACAATCCTTGGCACCTCTTCCGCCCACGCCCCTTTGGCTTTCTCTAACCTTCTTTTTAACCCCCTCAGCAGAACTCTGTTTGCCGACTCTACTTGTCCATTGGTCTGGGGGTGTTCAACCGACGCGAACACTTGTTTGATTCCTACTTCAGCACACAGATTTCTCAACTGCTGACTGGCAAACTGGGTCCCGTTGTCAGCTATTAGGCGCCTAGGTACGCCAAAGCGACACACAATGTTTCTCCACACGAAATGCTGTACCTTATGCGCAGTGATCTGTGCCACGGGCTCTGCCTCTATCCACTTAGTGAAGTATTCGATGGCGACGATCAGATACTTCATCTGCCTCATTGCCAGTGGAAAAGGGCCCAGGATGTCAATTCCCCATGTATGGAAAGGCCACGGGCTGTATATGGACTGCAACTCTTCTGGCGGCGCCTTGTGCCAATCGGCGTGCTTTTGGCATTGCCTACACCGCTGGGCGTGCCGTGCGCAATCCTCTTTCACTGTTGGCCAGAAGAAACCTGCGCGTACTACCTTGGAGGCTAAGGATCTTCCCCCTACATGGCTTCCGCAGATGCCTTCGTGTAGCTCCGCCATTATCCTGGTGCACTCATCGCCACTGATGCATGTTAGGATAGGGTGAGTGAAGTCGTGCCTGAACAGCACCCCATCCACCAAAGTATATCTTGCGGCATTTCTTTTGACTTTTTTACCCTCTTCAGGGTCCACTGGGAGAGCCCCATCTGCCAGGTATCGCTTATAGGGCGTCATCCAGGTGTCTCCCTTGGACAAAACACATACCTGCATCTGCTCTTCCTCAGGCACACCCGCGAACATGCTGATGCGGGGCGCCCTCTGCGTATCTTGGGTCAAAGAGGAATGACTCCTCGGCCTTCCCCTTGATGTATAAATCTGGAGGACATCCACCCTATTGTCTTCCACGAAACGACGCGGAGCTTTGAGAGTCTCCTGGATCACTGTCCTCTGTCTACCCCCCTTGCCTGAGCTGGCCAGCTTTGCGAGCAGGTCAGCTCTGGCATTCTGCTCCCTCGGGACGTGTATCAACTCAAGAGCGTTGAACGCCCCCCTCAACAACTGGACGTATTTTAGATACGCCGCCATCTGTGGGTCCTTCGCCTAGAACTCACCCGACACCTGCCCCGTAATCTACTGAGAGTCGCTCTTCACCAGGAGGTTTTGTGCGCCCATCTCCTTGGCCAAGAGCATTCCTGCTATCAGGGCTTCATATTCTGCCTGATTGTTACTTGCCTTGAAGGCGAAACGCAAGGCCTGCTCGATCAGTATGCCGTCGGGTCCCTCCAAGACTATTCCTGCACCGCTCCCTTGTTGGTTTGAAGAGCCATCAACCGAGAGCAGCCACTGCGAACTCGCTTCCACCTCTTGCTCACCTCCGGGCGAAAGTTCTGCTACAAAATCTGCGTACACCTGCCCTTTGATGGATCCTCTAGGCTCGTACTGGATGTCGAATTCTGACAGTTCCACTGCCCAGCGTACCATTCTTCCTGCCACATCAGGTTTCTGCAGCACTTTCTGTAGAGGGAGATTGGTCATCACCACCACCGTAAAACTGTGGAAGTAATGACGGAGCCTCCTAGCAGAGAACACTACCGCCAGCGCTGCCTTCTCTAGTGCTTGGTACCTCGTCTCAGCCCCCTGTAAGGCCTTGCTTACGAAGTAGATGGGCTTCTGACTCTGGTCCTGCTCTTGGACCAACACAGAACTGATGGCCCGCTCCGTTACAGTAAAATACAACCGGAGGGGCACGCCCGTTACCGGCTTGCAGAGGACCGGTGGCGTCGCCAGGTACTCCTTCAGCTTAATGAAAGCCGCTTCGCATTCATCAGTCCATGCAAAGCGACTGTTTCTCTTGAGGCACTGGAAGTACAGGTGCCCCTTTTCTCCTCCGGCGGAAACAAACCTCGAGAGCGCCGCCATCCGCCCTGTCAACTGTTGCACCTCCTTTACCGATGTCGGGCTCCGCATGGCGATAATAGTCGCACATTTGTCGGGGTTCGCCTCTATCCCCCTCTCGGTGAGCAAAAAACCCAAGAACTTACCGGCCTCTACCCCGAAAACACACTTCTCGGGGTTCAACTTGAGGCGGTACTTGGATATTGTGTGGAACAACTCCTCCAGGTCTGCCATGTGCTGCACCTTATTTTGCGACGCCACCACCATGTCGTCTACATAAGCGTACACATTCCTCCCAAGCATTGGCGCCAGGACCTTGTCCATTAGCCTCTGGTACGTGGCGCCCGCATTTTTCAGCCCAAAGGGCATCACCTTATAGCAGTAACTGCATGTCTCAGTCATGAATGCAGTCTTGCTCTCGTCTCTTGGGTGCATCTTGATTTGGTTGTACCCTGAAAAGGCGTCCAGCAAACTTAGCACCTTGCTGCCGGACGCACTGTCTGCTAAGGCGTCGATGCTGGGCAGCGGATACGAGTCCTTTGGGCATGCCTTGTTCAGGTCCGTGAAGTCAACACATATCCTCAACTTTCCGTTCGCCTTTTTCACCAAGACGACGTTGGCGAGCCACTCAGGGTACTGAATCTCCCTGATGTGGCCAGCGCCCAGCAGCTTCTGCGTTTCGTCTTTCACCACCTGTTATCGTTCCTCATTGAACTTTCTCCTTCTCTGACGCACGGGGCGGACCGTGGCGTCCATGCTGAGGTGGTGACACAGGAAATCGGGGTCGATGCCTGGCATGTCCGAGGCGGACCATGCGAAGGCGTCCAGGTGGCGCGAAATCACTTCTGCCACCCCCTCCTGTACTTCTGGGCTTAGCGAACTTCCTAACTTGAAAGTCTTACCGCCAATCTCCCTTTCTACGGCGCTAGCCGCAGGCTGCTCCCTGCTATTATCTTCGACAGGCGCCACCTCTTCCATGGGCGTCGCCTCTTCCACGGGCGCCGTGTTGTCAGAGCCTCCCTCCGTTTGCACATCTGCTTCGGGCATCGCCCTCTCCGCTATGACCTCTTCAGGCATCAGCCCAGCGGGCGTCGCCTCAATCATCGTCGCGTCCACGCTCGGCGGACGTTCATACACCATGAATACGCCTCTCTTCGTTTTCAGGCTGTTTTCATAGCATTTCCTCGCCTCCTCCTGGTCTGACCTGATGACTATCACCCGGCCACTGAGGTCCGGCAGCTTCATCTTCATGTGACGGGTGGAGGACACCGCGCTCAGACGGTTTAACGCCGGTCTGCCCAGCAAAATATTGTAGGCAGAATTAGCGTTCACGACGAGGTACCGGATGCTCTCAGTACGGGAGGCCTCTCCGTCTGTGAACGTAGTCCTCAACTCCAGGTACCCCCGGACTTCTACCTGGTTATCCCCGAACCCATACAAACATCCCGTATAGGGACTCAGCAGATCGGGGGACAACCGTAACTTATTAAAGGTCGACAGAAACATGACGTCTGCCGAGCTTCCTTGATCAACAAGCACTCTGTGGACCTTCCTTCCAGCTGTGACGACTGAGATGACAACGGGGTCGTTGTCGTGGGGTACCACATCTCGGAGGTCTCTTCTTGTGAACACAATATCTGACTCCCAAGGCTCCCCCGAGAGCCTCTCTTCGAATTCACCCCCCTCGCGTATTTCTTCCGCTGGGAGGCGGTGGGTCCTCCGCCGGAAAAACCTCCAGCAATGGTGTGGACCTCGCCAAGCACTGGCATCTCGTGTGCTGGCTCATCTGCCGGCGGCGGCAAGGTGGCGGTCTTTGTGGAATCTGCGACATAATCTTTCAAAAACCCAGTCCTCACCAGCTCATCTAGCTGGTAGCCCAACGACAGGCAATTATCAATTTGGTGCCCGAAAGCCTCGTGGAATTCGCACCAAGAGTCTTTACGGGGCCCTAACACCTTGTCGGTCTTCGCCGGTCGCCTCAGCCTCTCAGCTATGTTGGGCACGGCGATCAAATCCTTCAACTCAACCACGAAGTTGTACCTTGCCGGTCTTGCTATTTCTCTGGCGGGGCGTTCGCCTCCTGCTGGGCCCCGGGGCTGGGGCTTTCTGGCCTCGTAGGGGCGTCTCGCCTCTGGCTTCTTTCTCCTCGTCGTGGTCTCATTGACTCTGACGGGTTGAACTCGCGCCGGTCCCCTCGGGCGTGAGGGCACGGCGCTGGTGCGCTTCACACATACCTCCCCTTCCGAAGCAATATGCTCTACCGCCCTGCGCCGTAATTCAGCGAAAGTCCTAGGGCGATTGCGGATAATGGATTCTCCGAAGGGGCTGGGGCACACGCCTTTCACAAATGCGTACACGTTCATAGGCTCCTCTGTTGTGCCAACCTTCACGACCTGGGCCCCGAAGCGATTGATATACTCCTTCAGGGTCTCCCCCTGATACTGCTTCACGTCGAACAGGTCGTAGGAGACCGGCGGCGGGGCCTTGTTGGCTAAGTACTGTTCTCGGAACAATCGCGACAATTGGCGGAAAGATGTGATATGACCTTCTGGGAGGCTAATGAACCAGTCCATAGCCATCCCGGTCAGGGTGCTCATGAAGAGCTTGCACTTGGCATCATCAGAACCGCCTATCAGGACCATCTGCGTGTGAAATGCAGCCAGGTGCGTCTCTGGGTCCTCCATCCCGGTGAAGATCACCTTGGGTCCCGCGAACGTGTGCGGGATCGCTGTGTCTAGGATCTCCTGTGAGAAAGGGGTGGAAAACTCCCTTGGTGGGGAATGGTTCTCCATCTCGTCATGCCCAGGCCGCCTCCTATCGTTTCTCAGGCCCTGGCGCAACTCCTCATTCACACGGTGGAGCTCTTCGTTCCGCTCATGCGAGGCGTCAAGGTCTGCCTGCATGCGTTCCTGCTCCATTTTCGAATCCGCCATGTCCTGCTGCAGCCCCCTCATTATTTCCAGGACCTGCTGCATGGATAGGTCTGCTGGGGCTGCGCGTGCTGCTCTTCGTCTGGTGGGGGCCATTGTCACTCCAACCTCCTTCAGCGCTACTGTAACCTGGTAGGTTTTCTCGAACTTGTGATGGGACTGATGTTTTATATCGGCCCCACGGTGGGCGCCAAATGTTCCGTCCGGTTGACCGGGACGTCTTCGTGCGCGACCTCAACCGTCAGCTAGGGACTCCTTCCCACTGGTTGCCTGTGGATTCCTACAAAAAAGAGGACAAAAAGGCGCCCTAGCGGCCGTGTGCACTCCGACGCTCAAGTCAGCCAGCAAGAAACACCAAAAACTGTCCACCTACGTGTCTGAGCACCGCGTATGGTACTCTGAAGGTGGTAAAAGAACTGTGTATATGTGTGTGTTGTCTCCTTCAGGCAAAAATATTCCCCAGTCACTTGTACGTAACCTTGAAGCACGAGCAAGCAACTAGAGAGTTCTCTGGTAAATTTGCCGAAAGTTCCAACCCTTTTTCCAACATTCTCCGCGCTATTTAAACTACCCAAGCATTTAAAGCGCCTTAAAGCGCTTTTAATCACAAACGTAACGCACTCATTAAAGCGCTTAATTAGAAAACGTAGCGCATTTAAGACGTTGAAACGCTCGGGAGCCATTATAGTACCTGAATGCTCGAAAGGGAAACTGTATCGAATAACTTTTAATTACCTAACACCTGTGATGGAGATCAAGCTCAAGAGGACATGGAGGCCAATCATCAAGTTCAAGAAGAGGTGGAGGCACAAATGGAGGACGCCCATGGAGGTCAAAGTCCACCTCAAAGGATTACAATAAGCATGTTCAAAGCTTTGGGAGCTAGAGGACATTTATTTTCTCTTTTTGTAGTTTCTTTAGTTGAAGGTGCTTAGAGGGAAACATTAGAAACCTCTTTTGTTTTAGCATCTTGTAGGTTTTAATTAGGAGCTTTAGGGGGGTGTATTAGTAGAGAGGTGTAGGAGTAGAATAGGAGGTGCCATAGGAGGTTTGTTTTAGGCGCCGGTTTCTAGAATAGTTTAGGAGGGAATTTTAAAATGTTTTAGCTTAGTTTTTCAGCACCTTAGGCTATATATAGAGGTGCTCTCTTTGTAAAATTCAGATTGGAATTAATCTAAGAAAACTCTACTCAAATTTTGAGTGACCTTTTGGAGAGCTTTTGGAGCCTTCTTCTCTAGTCTTATCTTGATGGATCAATGGAGTCCTCAAGTGGCGGCATCACTCTCATCTAGGAGCATTCCACACTTCTAGTGGCGAGATCATCCATCCTCCTTCCATCTTCATGAGCATTTTCTTCTCCTTCCTTTCTTCTTCTTCAATTGTTCATGTTGCTTTGTGTTCTTGAGTTTTTCAGTTTCGGTTTTTCTATTTTCCAGCACTTGTTCTGTTTTGTTCTTAATTCTGTTCGGTTCATATGAATTGTTGTTTAATTCTGTTCGGTCATTCCAGTTTTCATTCCTTTGTTGATTCAATTTGACAATATTTGGTTCATCCAAATGAGTTTGGGATTTGGTACTAGTTTTTGGTGAGTTCTTGTCTTAGAACAATGATCCAACTCTAAGAAAAGTGCCTCTGTATTTTCCAGCTCAAGGTGATTCCTAAAAATGTCAAGAATCTTGTTCTATGTGGCTATTGGAATCACATCATGTGGTATCGTGAGTCTTAGGTTCATTCTTGTTTAATTGTTGAGTTGTGTGCACTTTATTTCAAGAGCTCTTTTTAATTTCTTGCAATTTAAGTTTCTGTTTTAGAATTTTAATTGAGTATTCTTGCTGTTTTTCTTTTACACCAAGTGCTTGTGAAAAGGTTTATGGCACTCATAATTCTTATGAGTATGGTTGCTCTTTTGGAATGGCATTATCCTTCCTAGAGCTTACCTTAAGCTTCCTTTCACTTGTTACAATTTGTGATGTGTCTTTTAATTTTGTAATCATGTCAAGTTTTGTCTTAGTCATGTTATTCCATATATGTCATTACTTCTAGTAGTACTTTTATTGCTTTGATTGTTTCTTGCTTTGGTGTCATATAATTTTCTGAATTGATGTTGATCCTTTGTGCATTTTCTTTGTAGATTTGAGTTCATACTTGTATTCTAGACCTATACAAGTTCCAATACATCATTTTCTATTATGTCTTTGCTAGTTCATCATTCTGTTTTTTTATTCCTATTAGGATTCCTCTGTTTCTGAAAAAGTGCTTACTGTTTTTCCTTATTGCAACTGATTTACGTACTGTAAAATTCTGAAATTCTGTATTTGAGATATTAAAAGTGTTAGAAAAGAATAGAAAAAAGAATCATTCAAAAATATAAAGTACACAAAAAATGATAAATAAAATAAAAAAATTGTACATTCCTGCCAAAAAAAAATACAGTAATCTGGCAGCGATTTTAAAAAATTTATTTCTCTCAATTGGCTTACTGTCTTTAATTGATTCCAGTGCCATTTTTGAGTTAACATCTTGAAGTTTCTGTGGTATAAATTTCATAATCCAGTTCGCTCTACAACGTTCCAGTTAAATCAGTGAATATCAAGCACAATTTGCATTAAAAAAAAATAAAAATTTCCAGCAGCTAAATTTTTGTTTACTTCATCTACTCTAGTGCTTTTCCTTAAGTATTCTTTTGTGTGCCTACTTTTCTCATTGAGTTCTTTATTTTCTTGATTGTCTTTCATTCTTACTCTTTGAGTTTGTCTTACATATAGTATTTCCTTTTGCAATTACCTTTCCTTGCTTATACCTTTTCTTGTTTGTCTTTATTGTTTCATTGGTTTTGTGGTGGTTTGCTCTTAGGATTGGTGTGCTTGCTTTGACATATTTCATTTGAGGATTCCAAGGCCTCAAGATCAGATTGGTGCAAGAACTTTATTTCTTTGAGAGTGATATCTTTTCAGCCTTAGTTCATTTCGGCAGTTTCATTGCCAAAAGCTCACTGTTTTTGCTAATTTTTAACTTGTTTGCTGTTTTTGTGTGTTTGCTGTTTTTAATTACAAATGGCTGGATTTTCAAGTGATGCATCCTACAAACAGAAAGAATCTTGTTCTATGTGGCTATTGGAATCACATCAACCTGACTAAAGGGTGTTTCTATTCTGGCATGGCTGTCGTACACGTGGAGGGCCTCACGACGCCATGACCCCATCCTGGGACGCTTCTGCCCATCTGGGGACGTTTCTACGTGTGAGTCCTCCTGCTGAGAGTGCTACTGCGCTACGAGTGACTTTTTGGGTGCCAACTCATGCCCCCAAGTATCTAGTCACTTACTTTGAGAGCGTATCTGCCTTCCTTTTGTACTCTGCACCCGGTTGCCCTGGGCGTGACTTTCCTCTTGAGTCGTATCTGCCCCACGGGCGTCTCTGGGGCAGCAGGAGCACTTCACGAGTCAGGCTGCCCTTCACTGGTACTATTACTATGGCCTTGAAGCCACCTTTTCCTTCTCTTTATCGCTGCCCCGTGCTATTGGGACCTGAGGCCTTCCCACGGCGTCGCTCCCTCCATGGTCTTTCCTACCCATGGGTATCGGGGAACCACACCGTGATTGCCTTACTTTAGCACTGTTTGATCTGGCGACGCCCTGGTTGGGCGACGCCTTCACCTAGGCGACGCCTTGCCTTGGCGACGCTTCCTCTTGTCGTCTCTCCACCCAGGCGACGCCTTGCGTTGACTTTGACCTTGACTTAGTCAACGCCCGGATACGGGACGGTACAACGATGGTGGCACCAACTTGGGGCATGAAAGTCGAGTGGGTTGGGGGAAACACCTTGCTCATCAGCGACAGGATTCCCAGAGTGGACATTTGTTGGTGGCAAGGTTTCCCCAGCTAGAATATGCATGGCGTAGCAGTAAGGAGGGTGCCATTCGCGACGAGCGATATCACAGAGATGATGCACTTTGTTGCATCCGATACTCGCCTTGACGGGTGGTGTTTCACAGCGCATTACGTGCTGGGTTGCTCCTTGAGTTGAGGACTTAGCTGTGCGGCTGGTTACTACACAAAGAATGACGTTTGAGTTGCTCCAGTCCAGATGATGACACGTGTAGGGCTAGGCGCTACCTACTGTCCCAGCCCAGATGGCGACACGTGCAGGGCTGGACGCGAGACTCGCGTCTGATCCTGCCGACAACTAGAACGTGGAGGAATCGCTTTGTAGCACTCTCTGCCCCGTCTACGCGACTGTGTTATCTGCAAAATCACCCTCAGAACCTTCTCTAGGATCTCCAAACGCGACCTGCAAAACACACAGACGGCGCCTCTAGCGACCGTTTGCACTCCGACGATCAAGTTAGATCACGGAACCACCAATGAGAAAAACTAGTAGTGTGTGTGAAAACTCTTGCTCTCTCTTCTTTTTCTCCCCTTGAATCTCCCCCGGATCCTCTCTTATGCCTCTCTCTGTATCTGGGGCTAACAGAATTCTGTTATGCTTTTCTAAGACAACGTACCTCCAGAATCAGTAGAGTGTGGGTGTCTGTGCGTGTCCGCGCGTCTCTGCGCTTGACTGCGCTTGTCTGTCCCTTTAGCGGTACGGAGTGCACCTTTATCTGGACCGCGCCCTTCTCAGATGATGACACGTGGAGGGATGCGACTCGCATCTGACCATACACGTGTCACTACTTGAAGGGCTCTAGCGCTTCTCTTTGTGCGCTAAGTCATTCCCTTGCGGAGTAACTTAGCATATTTCTTCCACCTGGGTAAATCGCATACTCTCAGGATAACACTAGGTGTGGCTAGTCTAGGCACACTCACTAAGCGTTGCTCTCTCCGTAGACGGCTTACCCTTCACGCACGTAATGGGTTGGGGGAATCACCAATCACTGATCGGTTTACTAGCTCCCTCAGGCCACTCTCGCGCGCGATTCCCTGAGGTGTGCTCATGCGAGGTCCATGCGTAACGCTCTCGCTGGGAACCTCAATCCCAGTTTAACTGCGTGTAGCACGAGAGCCCGATGGCCATACACCCGATGACTGATCAGTGCTCTATTGCTTCTCGCGTTCTGCCCCCAGGCGTTCATCGGGAAACTGGTCTGTTGGTGGCCACTTGGTTACTGACCACCGATCACCGTTCTGGGTGATCTGTCCCCTGACTTCTCTGTCGCCTGATCTGTCGGTGTTCACTTGGTTAGTGACAACCAATCACGTTCACCCCGATCTATCTGTCACCTGGTCCACGTGTCACCCTGCGAGTGGTCCACGTGGTTATCTTTTGCTGACGTCATCGACTACCGATGACCGACCGGATCAGCGTCCAAAAGCATAACGGCCTGGAGAGAGAAGAAACCCAGCTATAAAGGTAACCTTAACAGAATCTGCAGAGGTACGTTTTTCATTACGGTTGATACTGCTAGGGTTGTGTGCCTAGCAGTACGGTCCTACAGAGCATATTCTCTCTTAGTTTTTGGGTGTTCCTGCCACTGACTTGAGCGTCGGAGCGCCATCGGCCGCAGAGGCGCCACTCTGTGTTTTTCAGGTTCTCAGAGAGGCTATCTGTGGACTGGACTTAGAGGGCACGTGGTGTCAAGCTGGTGAGGAAGATCGTGACTAGGCAACGCTCTTGCGCTGAGTCAACCGGCAGGATCATCTGGCGCCCACCGTGGGGCCGTATAAAAGGTGATTCCCAACCATAGTTTGTGTTTGTGGTGCTTCGAGTGTTTTCTGTTCGACTGCGATAGCGAGCAGTCGACTCCTGGAGTTTTCACCGTTTGTTTGGAGTTCTTTGAGCTGCTGAGTTTGCTTAGGAAGGATGAGGACAACGCGCTCCAGTTCAGTTGCGCCATCAACAGACGAAGATGTTGTGTCCATGACGCAAGTGATGGACATGATGAGGACGCTGTAGGAGAACGTGGTTGCATCGCGTTCTGAGCAGGAAAGGATGCACGAGGCGCTGGTGGCCTCGCAAGCAAGGAACGAAGAGCTCAACAGGATCAACGAGGAGCTGCGGAAATCCCTTCTGGAGCGGGAGGAGCGTGCGGCAGGGGACAGATCTGCACCCCCATCCCCACCACGCAGCTTTCCTATGCCATTTTCTCAAGAGATCTTGGACTCGGTAGTCCCGGCTAACACTGTGGCAGTGAAAGAGTCTTTCACTGGGGTGGAGGACCCTGAAGCCCATCTCACGGCGTTTCATACTCAGATGATGCTCTCAGGGGGCTCAGACGCGGTGTATTGTAAGGTGTTCATGAGCACTTTGAGCGGAACGGCGTTGGACTGGTTCGTCAGTATACCCACTGGCCACATTACCACGTTCCAACAGTTTTCCAAGATGTTTGTCGAGCAATACATAGTGAACAAGGCGCCACCTTTGGTGTCTTACGACTTGTTTGATATAAGGCAGTATGAAGGGGAGTCCTTGAAGGATTTCCTGAACAGATTCGGAGCTCGGATAGTGCGTTTGCCAGGAAAGGACGAAGAGATGTTCGTGCACGCCTTCAAAAAGGGCGTGTTGCCTAGGCCTTTTAGTGAGTCGCTCATCAGGAGCCACCCCGCCACGTTCGCCGAAATCCGGCGACGTGCTGTGGCTCACATCGCCGCCGAGAGCGAGGTCACCGAGAAGAGAGGAAATGTGGCCCCAACTAAACCGCGCCCCCAAGCAAGGGTACAACCTCAGAGGGTAATGGAGGCGGCGGTGGGAAAGAGGGATCAAAGGACGCGTCATCCTTACGACCCAAAGAAAAATAAGAGCAAGGGACCAGGGCGCCCCAGGGAGAGTAATCGCCCCCCGAGGTATGAGTTTGTGATGGGTCTGGTTGATTTGATCGCCATACCAAACATAGCTGCCAGGCTCAAAGTGCCTGAGAAAACGGTGGAGAAGATTTTGGGGCCAAAGCCAGACGCATGGTGCGAGTTCCACAAGAGTTTTGGCCACTCTATCAACTCGTGTTTGGCTCTGGGACACCAGCTCGCCGAGCTAGTCAAATGTGGTTTCCTGAAGGATTATTTGCTAGAGAAGCAAGCGGACCAAGCATCAGGGTCTCAACCGGCGAGCAGCGGAGCGCAACAACACGAGGTGCCTATTCACGGCGAGATCCACACCATAGCAGGCGAATTCTTCGGCGGGGGGTGCACAGCGTCGCAACGAAAGAGGTACGCGAGGTCGATAATGTCAGTGGAAGTCTTTGAGGATCACTCGTCCGACGTGGACATCACGTTCACCAAGGGGGACCTCAGGGACGTGGTGCCTCACGACAACGACCCTATTGTGATCTCGCTTGTCACGGCGGGAAGGACCGTCCACCAGGTGCTGGTCGACCAAGGAAGCTCAGCAGATGTGATGTTTTGGCCAACCTTTGAGAAGTTACAACTGTCCCCTGATCAGCTAAGACCATATGGGGGCTGCTTGTACGGTTTTGCCGGCGACCAAGAGGAGGTGAGGGGGTATATCGAGCTGAGGACGACCTTCACCGACGGCTTGGCCTCACGAACGGAGAAGATCAGGTATCTTGTTGTAAACGCCCCGTCAGCGTACAACATACTGCCGGGGAGGCCAACGCTCAACAGAACAGGAGTTGTGCCTTCGACAAGCCACATGAAGGTCAAGCTGCCGTCTATGGAGGGTATGATCATCACGTTACGAAAACAGCCTCAAGAACAAGAGGTCTGTGTGCCACGTAACCACAACGCCTCCCCCTGGCGTGGAGCCGGAGCGCGAACCCCAACGAGTTTCGGATGCGGCGTTAGAGGTGGTCACCGAGGGCGATGTGTCGATGGGGAATGTAGAGGCGAGGTCGGAGACCGCCAGAGAAACCGGTATCGCAAGGGTGCTGATCGCCAGCGAGAGGAAACCTCAGCCAGTAGAGAAATGGCTCGAGAAAAAGATCAGCGGTAAGGTGTTTAAGTTGGGAAGAACCCTGGTTAGCAAGACGCAAGACCAGATAGCCGAGGTAATAAGTAGACACTTGGATACGTTTGCGTGGGCTGCTTCAGATATGCCGGGGATCGACCTCGATTTCTTGTGCCATCGTTTGGCAATGGACCCCCAAGTCAGGCCCATCCGCCAGAGAAGAAGAAAATTCAATGAGGAGAAGAGACACGCGATCAAAGAAGAGACGCGGAAACTACTTGCAGCGGGCCACATCAGGGAAATCCAATATCTAGAATGGCTCGCTAACGTTGTCCTGGTCAAGAAGAGTAGCAGAAAATGGCGGATGTGCGTTGACTTTACAGACTTAAACAAGGCCTACCCAGAGGACTCTTACCCTTTGCCAAGCATTGACGCCCTAGTAGACAGTGCATCAGAGTGCAAGCTGCTCAGTTTTCTGGATGCCTTCTCGGGGTACAACCAAATCAAAATGCACCCCATGGACGAAGAGAAGACCGCCTTCATGACGGAAAGGTCATGTTATTGCTACAAGGTAATGCCCTTCGGGTTGAACAATGCAGGGGCCACATACCAAAGGCTGATGGACAAGGTGCTCGCGCCCATGCTCGGAAGGAATGTGCAGGCATACGTCGACGACATGGTCGTGACGTCCCTGGAGAAAGACAAGCACGTCACAGACTTGGAAGAGTTGTTCATCACAATAGCCAGGTACAAGCTAAAACTGAATCCTGAAAAGTGCGTTTTTGGTCTAGAAGCAGGGAAATTTCTGGGGTTTCTTCTGTCAGAGAGGGGAATTGAGGCTAACCCCGAGAAGTGCGCCGCCATTTTGGCAATGAGGAGCCCCGCCAACGTGAAGGAGGTGCAGCAACTCACGGGGCGGATGGCCGCCCGGTCTCGGTTCGTATCGGCAAGCGGAGAGAAGGGCCACCCATACTTCCAATGTTTGAAGAGGAACAACAGATTTGTTTGGACAAAGGAGTGTGAGGAGGCCTTCGTAAAGCTCAAGGAATATTTGGCGAGCCCTCCAGTTCTGTGCAAGCCCCAAGACATAACACCCCTCAGGCTGTACTTTGCCATAACTGAGAGGGCGATCAGCGCAGTGCTAGTGCAGGATCAGGACCAGATCCAAAGGCCTATATATTTCGTTAGCAAAGTGCTGCAAGGCCCGGAGGTGAGGTACCAGGCCCTAGAAAAGGCAGCATTGGCGGTTCTATTCTCGGCGAGGAGATTGCGCCATTACTTCCAGAGCTTCACGGTACTGGTGATGACTGATCTGCCGATCCAGAAGGTTTTGAAGAAGCCCGATGTGGCTGGAAGGATGGTGAAGTGGGCGGTCGAGCTTTCGGAGTTCGACATCAAGTATGAACCCCGGGGATCGATCAAAGGGCAAGTCTTCGCCGATTTCGTGGTCGAGTTATCCTCCGAAGTGGCACAAAACGCCGAGGGTGACTTTTGCTGGGTACTCTCTGTTGATGGGTCGTCCAACCAGGTGGGCAGCGGGGCTGGGGTCATCTTGGAAGGGCCCAACGGAGTGTTAATAGAGCAGTCATTGAGGTTCGCTTTCAAAGCAAGCAACAACCAAGAAGAGTATGAGGCTTTGATCGCTGGAATCCTGCTGGCTAAGGAAATGGGGGCGAGAGTGCTGATGGCCAAGAGCGACTCGCTGTTGGTCACGGGACAAGTAACTGGCGAGTTCCAAGCCAAGGACCCGCAGATGGCAGCCTACTTGGAGTACGTGCAGGAGCTAAGAAGATCTTTCGCTTCATTTGAAGTGGTGCACGTGCCAAGAGAACAGAATGCCCGAGCTGACTTGCTAGCCAAGCTTGCCAGTTCGGGCAAAGGGGGTAGACAGAGGACTGTCATTCAAGAAACTTTGAAAGCGCCTCGAGCATTCGTGGCAGACCACCAAGTTCTCCATGTTTGTAGATCAACGAAAAGACCGGCGAGAAGTCATAGATCCCTAACGCAGGAAACTATGAGGGCGCCGAGGGTCAGAGCGCGCCCAGCAGAAGAAGGGGCAAGATCGATGCAGATTTGCGCTGTCCACGAGCCAGACACGTGGATAACGCCTTACCAACGTTATTTAGCGGATGGTGTGCTTCCAGTGGACTCAACTGAGGCCAAAAAAATAAAGAAGAGCTCCAGCAAGTTTACCCTTATTGACGGCGAGCTGTACAGGTTTGGATTCACACACCCCCTTCTTGTATGTATACACGGAGAGAAGTGCACGAGGATTATGGCTGAGCTCCATGAGGGAATTTGCGGGAGCCACATTGGAGGTCGATCGCTGGCGACAAGGACTATCCGTGCAGGCTATTTGATGGAGGAGGGCCAAGCACATCTAGCCATGGGAGCCAAAGCCCACACCATGAAGAGCGTCTAGACCAAGGAGAGCGTCTAGCTCCAAGGAATGAGCGTCTAGACCGTGAAGAAGGGAAGCGTCTACCCATGGAGCGTCTAGGTGTGGCACTAGACCGTCTAGGTCCTCTCACAAGATCAATGGCTAAGCATGTACAAGCACAAGTGGATGAAGCCACGGATGGAAGAGAGAAAGCCTTGTATATGTTGCATCAAGGCCCAATAGGGGTACTTAGTAGATAGTGTAGTGTAGAAAGCACATTTGAAAGAAACCTTCTAGAACTTGGCTAGGTGTGACCGGTCATGGCACATGGTCTAGCTTTGCATTTCATTTGGTTTACATTTCATTATGTTTTAGCTTAGGATTTACGTCCCAAATAGCCTATAAATAGGGAGGCTATCTCATGTATTTTGCAAGTTTATTGTGAGTAAAGTTATGCTGCCCATTTGTGCTCAACTTTGCTTCTCCCTAGAATCCTAGGCTCTAAACTTCAATTCCTTCATCTTTTCCCTTGAGCTGGCCGAACCACTCAATATCCATACCTATCATGCACCTACAAGATCAACACCACTCTTAGGAGGATCTTGCTCACTCTTATTCATTGCTTCCGCCCCATACTCTACATTGATTCAAGAAGAACTTCATGAAAATGCCGTCACTATTACTGGCCCACGATGAGAGAAGATTGCAAGAGATACGCCCAGTGTTGCAAGCAATGCCAGCAGCACGCTGATTGGCACAAGGCACCCCCAGAAGAGCTGAAGTCGATTTACTGCCCCTGGCCGTTTCATACTTGGGGAATTGACATTCTGGGACCTTTCCCATTGGCGATCAGGCAGATGAAGTACTTGGTAGTGGCGATTGAATACTTCACCAAGTGGATCGAAGCGGAGCCAGTGGCCCAGATCACCGCACACAAGATCGAGAGCTTTGTATGGAAGAACATAGTGTGCCGGTTTGGTGTGCCTAAACGCCTGGTGTCAGACAATGGGACTCAGTGTGCAAGTCACCTCTTGAAAAAGCTGTGCAAAGAGGTGGGAATACAACAAGTGTTTGCATCCGTCGAGCACCCACAGACGAATGGCCAAGTGGAGTCTGCCAATCGGGTGTTGCTGAGAGGTTTAAAGAGAAGATTAGAGAAAGTTAAGGGATCGTGGGTTGAAGATGTACCCCGCATAGTTTGGGCATACCATACCACTGAGCAGTCAGGAACCCACGAGACCCCCTTTAGTTTGGTTTATGGATGTGATGCGATGATTCCAGTCGAAATCCAGGAAAGCTTGCCGAGATTCCAGAACTTTGTGGCGGAAGACTCGAACGAAGAAAGAAGAATGAATCTGGATTTGCCGGATGAGGTCAGGGAGGAGGCGAGAGTGAAGGCCGAAGCAGTAAAGAGAAGAGTTGAGCAAAGGTACAACTCTAAGGTAATGTCAAGGCAGCTTAGAAGTGGCGATCTGGTGATGAGGAAGGCCCACCAGTATGAGATGCAGAACAAGTTATCGCCTAAGTGGACGGGACCGTTCAGAATAACCGAGGTGCTCGGGAATGGCGCCTACCTCTTGGAGACATTAGAAGGAGGGGCGATTCCTCGCACTTGGAACGCCACACATCTCAAGCTGTATTACAGTTAAAGCCTTGTAAGTAAAGACGAATGTGAAGAGATTTGAATAGTCTCTGTTAAAACAATTTCAAGGGGGCACTCTTTTTTCCCTAAGGAGGGTTTTTAATGAGGCCACCCAATAAAGAAGAGTTTTTCAAAGTTTAAAGCTTCTAAGTTTGCATGCTTATGGCTTTGAGAGTTTTTATTACTCGTATGTGATCTAGGGCAACAGTAAAGTCATATTGCATGCTTCAAATAGTAAAAGTTTTAAAGTCCCCATCGTTTTTCGGCGATCGGTGGCAATAGTAAAAGTTTTGAAGTCCCCATCGTTTTCGGCGATCGGTGGTAATAGTTAAAGTTTTAAAGTCCCTGTCGTTTTACGGCGATCGATGGCAGTAGTTGAAATTTCTAGAGACCTCGTCGTCTTTTGGCGATCGGAGGTACCAGTAGTGCAAAAGCCCTCAGCGCTCTCGTGTATCTTGAGGCAAGAGAAGAAGTCCTACTCGCTAGAGAGAGCGTAGGCGAGAACAAATTAAGAAGTCCTACTCGCCTAGAGCGAGTATAGGCGAGAGTTCAGAACAAGATAACAGTTAAAATCCGGGCGCCTAGTCCTTGAGCAGGGGTTAAGGGATTCCTTCGGGACGTCCCCTCCTCAAGTATGAATAGCTAGCCCCGGTACCAGATAACAGTTAAAATCCGGGCACCTAGTCCTTGAGCAGTGGTTAAGGGATTCCTTCGGGACGCCCCCTCCTCAAGTATGAATAGCTAGCCCCGGTACGAGATGAGATTAAAAGTCCTTAGTGCATCCAGGGGAAGAGGAGATGTAACCCCTTGGCAAGTTGAGGGACCAGAGAAAGTCCTCCTCGTCTTGAGTGAGTTCAGGCAAGAACAAAATGCAAGACCTCTGTGCGTAAGCAAATTGAGGCAAGTTCGAAAGTCCTCAGTGCATCCAGGTAGCCCCTGGGCAAGTTGAGGCACCAGAGAAAGACCTCCTCGCCTCGAGCGAGCGTAGGCGAGAAGAGATTAAAAAGCCCTACTCGCCGTTGCGAGTGTAGGCGAGAAGAGATTAAAAAAACCCCCTCGCCTCGAGCGAGAGTAGGCGAGAAAAGATTAAAAAGACCTACTCGCCGTGAGCGAGAATAGGCGAGAAGAGATTAATAGGCGAGAATACAAGACCTCTTTGCGAGGGCGAATTGAGGCGAGATTGCAAGTTTCTCAGTGCATGCAGGGGGAGAAGAGAAGGATGTGAAAGGTAGCTCTACCCCCAGATGAGGGAACAATGGTCAAGGTCAAGTTGTTTCAAATTAAAGGCTCAGGGAAAGCAGAGGGGGATCCGTTGAAGGCAGCTCTCCTCCCAAAATGAGCAGAATTGATAGCTTAAGGAACGAGGCCGCTCCCCAGAGGACGCCTTAGCAGATAAAAAGGAAAATAGCATCCAAAGAAGCCCACGGCTTTGTGATTGAAGCTCGAAAGAAGAAGTACGCGGCGAGAACTAAGTTAGCAGATTTTGAGGCGATGACATAGAAGTGCGCATGTCACTTGGCAGATCAGGCGAGCTAGATTTCAGATACTAAGACTGACCCACGCCTACTGCCTATTGGCGCTAAGTCGATTTCTTTAAAGCAAGAGTTAGTCAGTTATATCAGATGATTACAAGTTATCAGCTCAAGACTGGGGGGCTTGTGTACCGACCAGGTCATCAGGCGTGATGATGTGTCTTGCATGTGCTCGAGTGGGGCGTGCTCAATGGAACGCATAGGCTAGAAAAGATGAATGGCTCGGAAGTAGGCATAGTCGCCGATCGCTGGATTGGA
The DNA here is from genome assembly GCF_051622355.1 of Phaseolus vulgaris. NCBI lineage: Eukaryota > Viridiplantae > Streptophyta > Magnoliopsida > Fabales > Fabaceae > Phaseolus > Phaseolus vulgaris. The sequence goes on from NC_143500.1 coordinate 23,095,423, forward strand.
GCACGTCGCCTCGGAAGTAGGCGTAGTCGCCGATCGGTGGGTTGGCGTTCTCCGATCTCTAGTGTGCGTAATCGGCGGTCACCAGAGTTGCGTCGCAGTCGCCGTATGAGAATGCTAGGTGATCGGGTGGTTTACACACCGCCACAAGGAGCACGTCGCCGGGTCTCCCAGCGAACTTAGTTAAGGCTGTCGAAGGCTCAGAAGGGTAATTCCAAGCGTGTAAGTTCAGTAAGACGAAGGTGGCACCAGCTTGGGGCATGAAAGTCGAGTGGGTTGGGGGAAACACCTTGCTCATCAGCGACAGAATTCCCAGAGTGGACATTTGTTGGTGGCAAGGTTTCCCCAGCTAGAACATGCATGGCGTAGCAGTAAGGAGGGTGCCATTCGCGATGAGCGATATCACAGAGATGATGCACTTTGTTGCATCCGATACTCGCCTTGACGGGTGGTGTTTCACAGCGCATTACGTGCTGGGTTGCTCCTTGAGTTGAGGACTTAGCTGTGGGGCTGGTTACTACACAAAGAATGACGTTTGAGTTGCCCCAGTCCAGATGATGACACGTGCAGGGCTGGACGCAAGCCACGCGTCCAAAAGCATAACGGCCTGGAGAGAGAAGAAACCCAGCTATAAAGGTAACCTTAACAACATCTGCAGAGGTACGTTTTTCATTACGGCTGATACTGCTAGGGTTGTGTGCCCACAGTACGGTCCTACAGAGCATATTCTCTCTTAGTTTTTGGGTGTTCTTGCCACTGACTTCAGCGTCGGAGCGCCACCGGCCGCAGAGGCGCCACTGTGTGTTTTTCAGGTTCTCAGAGAGGCTATCTGTGGAGTGGACTTGGAGGGCACGTGGTGTCAAACTGGTGAGGAAGATCGTGACGAGGCAATGCTCTTGCGCTGAGTCAACCGGCAGGATCAGTAAGTTGGGCTCTACCACAAACCTTAAAACAGTTAAGAGGGTTTTTGGGCTTAGCTGGATATTATAGAAGATTTGTCCGTGCTACACCTGATATGCTTAAGAAGCATAATTTCATTTGAAGACGAAGTACCCATTGTTCCATTCTTGAGGGCAAGAATGTTGTTGAGGGGAGGGCATTGTTATATTCTAAAGTTTTAGGATTTAATTAGTTAGGATTTTATTAGGATTTAATCATTTATTTAATTAGTTAAGATTTTATTAGGATTTTATCATTTATTTAATTAGGATTTTATAATCTTTAGTACTCTATTAATAGAGTATTGAACTATTATTTGATACATGAATAATATATGCCGTTTGTTTCCTTTTCTCAATTCTCTATCATTGTTCTTGTTCTTGGTATAATCGGAAGCCACCTAAAGGTTCCCTTTGTCCAAAGCCTAATCGTTCTTCGAAATCTCTTACGAGAGGACCTAGACGCTTCTACACACGATCGTTCATATCATCAACATCCTCGGACTCCGATTGATCTTCCTCTTATGTCTCCACTCCTCTCAAATGACAAAAAACCGCCGACTACGTGTTCGATGTAATGTTTGAAGAGGATGGTGAAGGCGGAGCGACAACGATTCAATGCGGCGTGCTTGGAGATTTAGAAGGAGAAAGGGGCAACGACCTCCGCAGGCGAGGAGCCAATGGCGATGATCCTGCGGCTGCACAGAGAGAAGAGCACCATGGAGATTCAGGCGAAACAATTACAGAAGGTGGTGGAGCAGAAACAAGAGTACGATCTTGAAGTGATTAAGTCGCTACAGTGAACGGTGGAGCAGGTGGAGTCACAGAAGAACCTTCTCAAATGGTAGTTAAGGGTTTTGAGGGAGAGGCTTAGAGACTTCGTCAATGATCACACGATTCATAAGCAACTTCAAGAACAGGAACATGAATAAGAACTTAAACAAGGCACAACCAGTGATGTCGGCCACGTAGGTAATTGTGATGAGGATGTTGATTTGATTAATCTGATTAGAATAATTGGGAAATGGGAATACAGGGAAATTATACCATCAATGTTATTATCAAATTTGAAATTATGGCTTTCGTTTAGTGTTCCACTTTAACGAGCACATCATAATATAATGTTAGTCATGAATTAAACTTGCTTTGTGCTGGGAATGGCCTAGTTTAATATCTATTTCTTTCTTTTTGTGTGCAGGTATTATCAGAATTGAAACCATTCGTTGATCTTGCTAAGAAACTGGGTAGGTTGGCTGTCCTCTCATTGAATATAACGAAATGTTTACCTTCACTTTAAGTCTTTTGTATGTTACCTAAACCATATCCTACATTTTATTATTATTATTATTATTATTATTATTCCTTACATTTATAAACTATAATTATAAACTAAAGCACCTTCTAGGATTTTTTTTATTTGGTAAATCTCATCTTGCAAGTGATGAATTTGATAGGTGATGTAAGGGGAAAGGTAGTTGTTATGGTAGATGACATGATTCAGACTGCTGGTAAGTCAGTAAAACTCTTTATGTGCTAGTGCAAATAATGATAGTTTGTCTCTGATCCTTATAATAACTTTGATTTATTCTCAATACTTGTGCAATTGCTTTTTCCTCCCTGCTTCTTTGTCAATCATGTTTTTTCAAGTAAAATGGAGTATTTTTCTTATTTTTCTTGGTAAATGGTGTAAACTTCTGTTGTCTAGTACCGAAAGCAATTATAGAAACTGACAAAACCTTCATTTAGCTTCAACAAAGATAATTTTAGTTTGAGAGTGGTAAAGTTGGAGGTCTTTTGCTATTGGTTTTTGATCCTGCCGACAACTCGAGCGTGGAGGAATTGCCTTGTCGCTTGCTTGACCCGCCTATGGCAACTGTGCTATTTGCAAGAATACTCTTAGAACCTCCTCCTCTGGGAACTCCGAATGCAACCTGCAAGCACACAGACAGCGCCTCTAGCGGCCGTTTGCACTCCGACGCTCAAGTTAGATCACAGAATCACTAGAAAAATAATGTGTGTAAAAAAAGAGTGTGTCTGTATTTCTCTCTGATTCCCTTTTTATCTCCTTCTGTGTCTGTGCCTAACAGAATTCTGCTACGCTGTTCTCTGCGTGTGTCAGAATTCTGTTATGCTTTTGTACGAAAATGTACCACAGTCAGGGTCGTGGGTGTCTGGGTTTTCTGTCTGTACCTTTCACGACACGGAGTGCACCTTTATCTGGGTCGCGCCCCTCCCGGACAGTGACACGTGGAGGCGTGCAACTCGCATCTAACCGTTCACGTGCCACCCCCTGAAGGGCTGTAGCGCATCTCTTTGTGTGTCTAAGTTATTCCCTTGCGGAGTAACTTAGCGCGTTTCTTCCATCTGGGTGAAATCGCACATTCCCAGGAGAACGCCAGGTGTGGCTGGACTAGGCACACTCACCAAGCATTGCTCTCTGCATACACGATTTCCCCTTCACGATGCCATGCACGTAACGGGTTGAGAGAGTAACTGTTCCGTCCGGTTGACCGGGACGTCTTCGTGCACGACCTCAATCATCAGCTGGGGTCTCCTTCCCGCTGGTTGCCCGCGGATTCCTGCAAAAAAGAGGACAAAGAGGCACCCTAGCGGCCGTGTGCACTCCGACGCTCAAGTCAGCCAGCAAGAAACACCAAAAAACTGTCCACCCGCGTATCTGAGCACCGCGTGTGGCACTTTGAAGGTGGTAAAAAAACTGTGTATAGGTGTGTGTGTTGTCTCCTTCAGGCAAAAATATTCTCCAGTCACTTGTACGTGACCTTAAAGCACGGGCAAGCAACCAGAGAGTTTCTCCTCAATTTGCCAAAGGTTCCAACCCTTTTTCCGACATTCCCAGCGCTATTTAAACTGCCCCAGCATTTAAAGCGCCTTAAAGCGCTTTTAATCTCAAACGTAACGCACTCATTAAAGCGCTTAATTACGAAACGTAGCGCATTTAAGACGTTGAAACGCTCGGGAGCCATAATAGTACCTGAATGCTCGAAAGGGAAACTGTATTGAATATCTTTAATTACCTGGCACCTGACTAGAGGGTGTTTCTATTCCGGCATGGCTGTCGTACACGTGGAGGGCCTCACGACGCCATGACCCCATCTGGGGGCGTTTCTGCCCATCTGGGGACGTCTCTACGTGTGAGTCCTCCTGCTTGGGAGTGCTACTGCGCTAGGGGTGACTTTTTGGGTGCGAACTCATGCCCCCAAGTATCTAGCCACTTACTTTGAGAGCGTATCTACCTTTCTCTCGTACCCTGCACCCGCTTACCCTGGGCGTGACCTTCCTCTTGGGTCGTATCTGTCCCGAAAGCGTCTCTGGGGTGGCAGGGGTACTTCACGAGTCAGGCTGCCCTACCCTGATGTCATCACTATGGCCTTGAAGCCACCTCTTTTTTCTCTTTATCACTTTCCCGAGATATCGGGTCATGAGGCTTTCCCACGGCGTCGCTCCCTCCATGGTCTTTCCTACCCCGGGGTATCGGGGAACCACACCGTGAGTGCCTTACTTTTACACTGTTTGATCTGGCTACGCCCTGGTTGGGCGACGTCTCTACACCTGGGCGTCACCTTGAGTTGACTTTGACTTTCTAGTCGTTGACTTTGACCTTGACTTAGTCAACGCCCTGATACGGGACAGTACACAAGCCCCCCAGTCTTAAGACGAAGACTTGTCTTCAGCACAAAGACTAAAGCCTTGCCCCCACCATCCACTTGTCTTCAGCACAAAGACTAAAGACTTGTCTTCATTCTCTGCTGACTCAGCAATTTTTCGAATTACTGACGCGACATTTTCTGAACCACAGGGGTATTCTTAATGACCGATTGGACATTCCCTGAAATGGGGATGATAACACCTTTTGGGCTACCCTTGATCGCGCGCCACATGGCCCATTGTGTGGTCCTCCTTTAGAGACCTTTGCGTTTCCCCTGGGCAATCGACCCTCTGACGCGTGGCCCGATCCTACGGCCCTTAGTTAGCGCCTCTTGAGTTGCGAAATGTAACGTTTAAGTTACTCCAAACCCTACTGTTACATTCACTCACTCTGCTACTTCGCTCTATTCATCGCCTCCAAAACCCTTTTTCTCTGCAATTGCGATTCTCCCCTTCCTGCGCTCTCCTACTGCCTCCATTTCAACAACAAAGGTATGGTTCCGAGCACTCACAACTCTTCACTTTCGTCGCATTATAGGAAACTGCCTGGGATTGTTGTTATTCTCGTATTTCTCTGGATATTGTTTGTATGCTTCGTTGTTCCTCTCGTTTCCCTTCGTTCTCTTGTGGGTAGGGCGCTCCTAGGGCTCTTCCATTTCTCCCTTTTCTTCTCCCAAACTCCTTTTTCTCTGAACCCTTTCTTTCTCTTTTGATCTTCAGTATTGGCATTGATGGCGAAAACTAAAACCACCGCGCCTCCCCCGCTCCCCAAGTCTCATTATAAGGGCGAATATGACTGGGCCCCCGACGAACTTCTGGACGAATGTTCCCTCCTGAACTCTGTTGAGGACGTGGAGGCTCATAGGGGGGACCCTGCCCTCTATAACTTCAATGCGTTCCACAAAAATCACGACTCCCAAGTCCTGGTAAGCCGGGTGCGACCTGGGATGCCCGTTTATGCGGACTCACGGGATACTGGGGGATGCCCTTTCTTCTTCCTCTATCAGATGGTGCTCAAGAGGGTGGGCCTGCGTCTACCCCTCACTCCCTTCGAAAAAGAGCTACTGACAGAGATAAACACTGCTCCCGCCCAACTCCATCCCAACAGTTGGGCTTTCGTGAGGGGGTTCCAAATTCTCTGCGGCTATCTAGGCGTTCCCTCCTCTGTGGACGTTTTTCTTCACTTCTTCGAGGTAAAGAAGCAAGGGAAGAGTCTCTGGATGAGCTTTTCTGGCATCGCCGGGCGCATCATCCTTACGCTCTTCCAGAATTCGTTCAAAGGATGGAAGGGGAAATTCTTCAAGGTACGCGCGACCAAGCGCGATCCTTCCATCCTAGAGGGCTTTCCCCTGTACTGGACAGACAAACCCATAACCATGAAGCCCTTGGCTCTGGACGAGCTCGCCCCGCCTGACCGGGATGTATGCAAAGCCTTGGCGGGACTGGGAATAGTCTTCGATACCGCCAAACTCATCGCGAACGAATTCAATGCCCATGGGCTTTCTACCTACTTCGGTATCTGCTCTTGGTGATTTATAATGCATTAGTTGTTGTGGTTATCTGCATGTATTTGGCCATAGAATCTTCCTTCTGATTCATCTGAATTACTTATGCTACCATTTTTCGCTGTACAATGTTACTTGCATTTTCACGCCTCTTCATGTATTGTGAATTCGCATAACTGTTCTAGTGCTAATCCTTGTTGTTTGGCCTGTCTTGATATAGGATCGGTGATGGGCGTTTCCAAAAGAATAATGTTGGCGAAAGCACTGAAGGAGGCTCGTGCCGCCAAGGCAGGCGTCTCCTCCAGCCCTGTTGCCAATCCGGTTCTCCCACCGGCTCCGTCACCGCCGCCTCCAGTCATTGCTGAAGCTGCTTCTAGCCCATCTCCGACGTCTCCACCTGGCTCCGACGTGCTTCCAACTCCCAACTCTCCCCCGCCTATCGCCGCTGTTCCCCTAGCCGCGGCCTCGTCACCGGCTCCAACCCCCCTTGACAAAGAGAAAAGGGTTTTGGAGATTCTGTCAGATGACGAGGATTCGGAAGGGGTGGCACCCTTCAGAAGGAGAAAATCCGCGCGGGTTCCTCTTCTTGTAGAGACGTCGCCGCAGGGAGGGAACCCCTTTATGGACAACCCTCCAAGCGCAACCTCACTCCCACCTAGGATACTCAAAGAGGAAAGGGGCGAAGGCGCCGAATCTGCGCCGCCTCCGCCGCCGCCAGAAACCACTGCTTCCCCGGCTCCCGACGCTGCTGCCCCCGACTTCATCGCCATCCCTCCTCCAATCATGCATCTGATGAAGGGTTTCAGTGGCGGGACTATGCCAGAAGGTACCGACAGGAGGGAAGGCATGCCTTTCTACTTGGGGGCCTTCTTGGCGGTGGCCCTTGAATGGCGCTCCCAGGCCAGAAACGCGGTCCTGCAAGCTCATACCCTCCAAGCCTTGGAAACAAAAGCATCTACTCTGGAAGAGGAAATGAGGATCCTGGGAGGCCAGAACGAAGCCTATAAAACTTCTCTGAGACAAATACAAGAGTCCAAAGCGGAAACAGAGAGGCGACTGGCGGAGGCATTGGAGCTCCAGGCAGGCTTCTACACTCGGGAAGTTGCTCTTCAAGTGCAGGTAACGGGTCTTCAGGAAGTGGTCAAAGCGGATGCAGAAACTCAAAAGGACCTGAAGGACCGTTGCTGCGAACAGGCTGCCAAGGTGGAGCGGATGGAGGAGGAAATGGCCACCCAGGCCAAAGCTGTGGACCTTCTCCGAGTTGACTACGACAAACTGCGGGTCGAGGTTAGCCGGCTTCGCGTGGAGAAAGAGGCTCTGGCGAAGCAGGTGACCTCTGAAGACGCCGCCATTGAGGAACTGGAGAAGGAGAAAAAGTCCCTTATCCAGGAGATGGCGGGTACCTTCGAGGAGGGGTTCCAAGAGGCCCTGACCCAGGCGTCCTGCGAGAATCCTGGCGTCAACCTTTCGAACTGCGACCCCACACACCACGTCGTCGACGGGAAGGTCGTGCCCATGGACTTGAACGACTGAACCACTGCCTCTCATCCGCCACCTTCCTCTTCAAGCTTAACTCTTCATTCTTTACCTTCGTTTTTTTTTTTGATTTTATCTGCCGAAACTTGTAATTCTTTGAACTATCCGTACTCTTGTTACTGATTTGGGATGTCCGTATGGCTGCATTTATTTCTTTGCCACATACGATTCTGCCTATGCGATCTCATTCTCATCTTTTCCCTTCACGCGCTTCACTTACTTTATCTGGGTTCTGCCCGTTTCTTTCACTTCGTTGGGCGGTTTGGTATGATCAGGTAAGGTCGCCCGCCAACCCTCACGCCCATGGAGAGGCTCACTAAGTGGCGTCGTATCGTCCATGGGACGTCTCTGATACCGAAAGGCCCTTTTTTTGATCTTTAACGCTCGGCGCCCACGCCTAAGGAGAGGCCTGCTAAAGCAGCACCGTATCGTCCCCGGGTGTCTAAAACGCTGAGTGCTGTGGGGGTCTGTTCCCTCCATGGTCTTTCCTTCCCATAGGTATCGGGGAACACCCTGCCAGCGATTCGCTGGCGTTTGGCGATCTCATCTCCCTCCACAGTCTTTCCTACCTGTGGGTATCGGGGAGGTAACGCCTGTGACTAACTTTGCCTTTCTTTGATTTCTTCTCCCTGCACAGTCTTTCCTACCTGTGGGTATTGGGGAGGTGACGCCAGTCGGTATTTGGGTTGGCGACGCCCGCGACATCTCGCGCTGTCGTCGCCCTTTACGTCCTTCCTGGCAACGCCTCGGGCGTTACCTTTACTTCGACATTGACCTTAATTCTTGCCTTGGTCAACGCCTGATAACAGCGAAGAGCCCAAGGCTTTGCCTGTGCCATCCACGTGGCGCTCCTTGTATAGCTGATGGGACCTTCTTTCATTCGACTTGATCCACGTGGCGCTGCTTGCATGGTTGATGGGGTATCTAGTCATTCCATTTTCTGACTCCTGCTGTACCCCTGGCTCACTTTCGACGGCGCATCGTACCACTGGATATTCTGCTGATACAACGTTTTCTGATTTAAACCAGTGGTGCCAGCGTCATCCTTTCATCTTCTGCCACGTGTATCAATCGCGCGGTGCATCCGTTCGCGTCGTTTGGCGCTCTAACCGCTTTATTTAACTCTTCAAACTCTGGAACTATCTTCATCATTTTCTCACTTTTCATAACCTACTTGCGTTCTTTCTCCTTGCACCCTTCCTTCTTGCACCCTTTCTTCTCTGTCGAAGGGTTGTTCTAACCTTCGCTCCCCTCGCTCAACTCTTGCATTTCTGGCCATCCTGATCTTGTTAAAGAATGTCTTCTCACGATGCTTCCTCCAGGGTCCGTCCCAAAGACTTGTACCCTTGGGCCTCAAGTGAACTTCTTGATGAGTGTTCATGCTTGCTCTCCACCAGGGCCGTACGGGAACACAAAGGGGAGTTATGTTCTTATGACCACCGGGCCTTCGCAAGGAGGCAGGATGACGACATCGCTGTGCTCCCTTGCACTCTGGGGGAGCCAGTGTGTGGAGACGAACGGGCCAACGACGGGGTCCCTTTCTTTTACTTTTACCAGGAGGCGTTCAAGACCATCAGGGTGCGCTTACCCTTCTCCTGGTTCGAGAAGGAACTGCTGACGGAGATCAACGTTGCTCCGGCCCAGTTATACCCCAACAGCTGGGCCTTTGTCAAAGCCTTCGACGTTCTCTTCGGGTTTCTGGGTTGTGCACCCTCGGTTGACCTCTTTCTTCACTTCTTTGAGGTGAAGAGACAGAGACACAACCTCTGGGTAACTCTCAGTAATGTGCCCGGGAGGGTTCTCTTCACACCCTTCCAGAGCTCGTTCACCGGGTGGAAAGGCCGGTTCTTCAAGATCTGTCGTACTGACCTTGTTCCCGACACTCTGGATGGGTTTCCGCTGTACTGGGTGAGAGAGGAAAAGGCCCTCAAAGCCAAACCCCTCAAGAATCTGGCTCCAAGTGATCAAATAGCTTGCCGGATTCTTGCTGAGGCGGGAGGCTTTGACTCTACTACGGTGATCAGCTTGGAGTTCAACGCTAGGACTATTGAGAAGTACATATGTGAGAACCACTGCCTTAGGCAACTTCGGCCTTCGTTACTTTCTAACTGTGCCTGTCTTTCTTCACGGTGTCTCTAATACATCTGTTCCCTTTGTGCAGGTTCGAAAATAAGCCAAGAAAAGAGGACACGACTTACTCGAGCGCTGCGGGCTGGGAAAGGGGCTTCGCCTTCCTCCAGTGATGACTCTGATGAGCGCTGAGAAGTGGCTTGTTTGTGTTTTTGCATTTTGTACTGAACATTGCTTGTAACAAGAACTTTTCAATATCATAATTCTTTACAACGCCACTTTACTTTGCATATGCTTCATATACCGCGCGACTTCCTTTCGTCTCGTTCTGCCAACGATGCATGCTTTTACTTGGGCGACGCCTTCTTTCTGGGCGACGCCAAGACCTAGGCGACGCCTTCTTCCTTGGCGACACCATGGCCTAGGCGGCGCATCACATTACTTCTAACAAGGAAAGATAAAGGCTGAAAACCAAGGCGCTTCTTTTTCTCAACTGGTTTTTCCATTTATTAGGGTGACCTCATTAAAAAACCCCCGAAAGGGAAAAAGAGCGTCCCCTTCAACTAAATTGTTACATGCTGCTTACATAAGTCAACTGAAATAAAATTTTAAGTTGGCTGCATTCCAACTGCGCGAGATAGGGCCTCCATCTAAAGTCTCCAGGTTGTACGAACCGTTGCCCTTAGCCTCAGTAACTCTGAAGGGCCCGGTCCACTTGGGAGACAGCTTATTCTCCAACTCGTATGGGTGAGCTTTCCTCATCACTAGGTCACCCACCTGAAACTGTCGCGGCTTTACCTTAGAGCTATATTGTCGCTCCACTCTTCTCTTCATCGCTTCAGCTTTTATTCTAGCTTCTTCCCTGGCCTCTTCTAGCAGATCCAGGTTTACCCGTCTCTCCTCATTAGATTCCTCCACCACAAAGTTTTGAAAACGCGGTGAGCTTTCGTGTATTTCTACTGGAATCATCGCGTCCGACCCGTACACCAAACTGAAAGGCGTCTCCATAGTAGAGGATTGGGGCGTGGTGTGGTATGCCCATACAATCCTTGGCACCTCTTCCGCCCACGCCCCTTTGGCCTTCTCTAACCTTCTTTTTAACCCCCTCAGCAGAACTCTGTTTGCTGACTCTACTTGTCCATTGGTCTGGGGGTGTTCGACCGACGCGAACACTTGCTTGATTCCCACTTCAGCGCACAGATTTCTCAACTGCTGACTGGCGAACTGGGTCCCGTTGTCAGATATCAGGCGCCTGGGTACGCCAAAGCGACACACGATGTTTCTGCACACAAAATTCTGTACCTTATGCGCAGTGATTTGTGCCACGGGCTCTGCCTCTATCCACTTAGTGAAGTATTCGATGGCGACGGTGAGATACTTCATCTGCCTGATTGCCAGTGGGAAAGGGCCCAGGATGTCAATTCCCCATGTGTGGAAAGGCCACGGGCTGTATATGGACCGCAACTTTTCCGGCGGCGCCTTGTGCCAGTCGGCGTGCTTTTGGCATTGCTTACACCGCTGGGCGTGCCGTGCGCAATCCTCTTTCACTGTTGGCCAGAAGAAACCTGCGCGTATTACCTTGGAGGCTAAGGACCTTCCTCCTACATGGCTTCCGCAGATGCCTTCGTGTAGCTCCGCCATTATCCTGGTGCACTCATCGCCACTGAAGCATGTTAGGATAGGGTGAGTGAAACCGTGCCTGAACAGCACCCCATCCACCAAAGTATATCTTGCGGCATTTCTTTTGATTTTCTTACCCTCTTCAGGGTCCACTGGAAGGACCCCATCCGCCAGGTATCGTTTATAGGGCGTCATCCAGGTGTCTCCCTTGGACAGGACACAGACCTGCATCTGCTCTTCCTCAGACACACCCGCGTATATACTGATGCGGGGCGCCCTCTGCGTATCTTGGGTCAATGAGGAGTGACTCCTCGGCCTTCCCCTTGGTGCATAAATCTGGAGGACATCCACCCTGTTGTCTTCCACGAATCGACGCGGAGCTTTGAGAGTCTCCTGGATCACTGTCCTCTGTCTACCCCCCTTGCCTGAGCTGGCCAGCTTTGCGAGCAGGTCAGCTCTGGCATTCTGCTCCCTCGGGACGTGTATTAACTCAAGAGCGTTGAACGCCCCTCTCAACAACTGGACGTATTTTAGATACGCCGCCATCTGTGGGTCCTTCGCCTGGAACTCACCCGACACCTGCCCCGTAATCAACTGGGAGTCGCTCTTCACTAGGAGGTTTTGTGCACCCATCTCCTTGGCCAAGAGCATTCTTGCAATCAGGGCTTCATATTCTGCTTGATTGTTACTTGCCTTGAAGGCAAAACGCAAGGCCTGCTCGATCAGTATGCCGTCGGGTCCTTCCAGCACTATTCCCGCACCACTCCCTTGTTGGTTTGAGGAGCCATCAACCGAGAGCAGCCACTGTGAACTCGCTTCCACCTCCTGCTCACCTCCGGGCGAAAGTTCTGCTACAAAATCCGCGTACACCTGCCCTTTGATGGATCCTCTAGGCTCGTACTGTATGTCGAATTCTGACAGTTCCACTGCCCAGCGTACCATTCTTCCTGCCACATCGGGTTTCTGCAACACCTTCTGTATAGGGAGGTTGGTCATCACCACCACCGTAAAACTGTGGAAGTAATGACGGAGCCTCCTAGCCGAGAACACTACCGCCAGCGCCGCCTTCTCCAGTGCTTGGTACCTTGTCTCAGCCCCCTGTAAGGCCTTGCTTACAAAGTAGATGGGCTTCTGACTCTGGTCCTGCTCTTGGACCAACACAGAACTGATGGCCTGCTCCGTTACAGTAAAATACAACCGGAGGGGCACGCCCGTTACCGGCTTGCAGAGAACCAGAGGCGTCGCCAGGTACTCCTTCAGCTTAGCGAAAGCCGCTTCACATTCCTCAGTCCATGCAAAGCGACTGTTTCTCTTGAGGCACTGGAAGTACGGGTGCCCCTTTTCTCCTCCGGCGGAAACGAACCTCGAGAGCGCCGCCATCCGCCCTGTCAACTGTTGCACCTCCTTTACCGATGTCGGACTCCGCATGGCGATAATAGCCGCACATTTGTCGGGGTTCGCCTCTATCCCCCTCTCGCTGAGCAGAAAACCCAAGAATTTACCGGCCTCTACCCCGAAAACACACTTCTCGGGGTTCAACTTGAGGCGGTATTTGGATATTGTGTTGAACAACTCCTCCAAGTCTGCCATGTGCTGCGCCCTGTTCTGCGACGCCACCACCATGTCGTCTACATAGGTGTATACGTTCCTCCCAAGCATTGGCGCCAGGACCTTGTCCATTAACCTCTGGTACGTGGCGCCCGCATTTTTGAGCCCGAAGGGCATCACCTTATAGCAATAACTACATGTTTCAGTCATGAACGCAGTCTTGCTCTCGTCTCTTGGGTGCATCTTGATTTGGTTGTACCCTGAGAAGGCGTCCAGGAAGCTTAACACCTTGCTGCCGGACGCGCTGTCCACTAAGGCGTCGATGCTGGGCAACGGATAGGAATCCTTTGGGCACGCCTTGTTCAGGTCCGTGAAGTCAACGCACATTCTCCACTTTCCGCTCGCCTTTTTCACCAAGACGACGTTGGCGAGCCACTCAGGGTACTGAATCTCCCTAATGTGGCAAGCACTCAGCAGCTTCTGCGTTTCGTCTTTCACCACCTATTGTCGCTCCTCATTGAACTTCCTCCTTCTATGTCGCACGGGGCGGACCGTGGCGTCCATGCTGAGGTGGTGACACAGGAAATCGGGGTCGATGCCCGGCATATCCGAGGCGGACCATGCTGAGGTGGTGACACAGGAAATCGGGGTCGATGCCCGGCATATCCGAGGCGGACCATGCGAAGGCATCCAGGTGGCGCGAAATCACTTCTGCCACCCCTTCCTGTTCCTCTGGACTTAGCGAACTTCCTAACTTGAAAGCTTTGCCGCCAATCTCCCTTTCTATGGCGTTAGCTGCAGGTTGCTCCCTACTATCATCTTCGACGGGCGCCGCTTCTTCTACGGGCGCCTCCTCCATTGGCACATCTGCTTCGGGCGTCGCCCTCTCTGCTATGGCCTCTTCAGACGTCAGCCCAGCGGGCGTCGCCTCAGTCATCGTTGCGTCCGCGCTCGGCGGACGTTCGTACACCATGAATACGCCTCTCTTCGTCTTCAGGCTGTTTTCGTAGCATTTCCTCGCCTCCTCCTGGTCTGATCTGATGACTATCACCCGGCCGCTGAGGTCTGGTAGCTTCATCTTCATGTGACGGGTGGAGGACACTGCGCTTAAACGGTTTAACGCCGGTCTGCCCAGCAAAATATTGTAGGCAGAATTAGCGTTCACGACGAGGTACCGGATACTCTCGGTGCGGGAGGCCTCTCCGTTTGTGAACGTAGTCCTCAACTCCAGGTACCCCCGGACTTCTACCTGGTTA